>NW_026973263.1:0-233229 GCF_036711695.1 Zophobas morio | reverse complement strand
GGGATGAAGCCTCTACCAGTGGGGGCGGGCCCGCCTGAGAATGTGCCTCGTGTCTCCTAGGACAATTATGGGATTTTTGGTTGCAGAGATGGCGCTGCAGCAGATAAATTTCATTCAGATCAACCTGCAGCATTGTCGCATGGCGACGACTGTTTTGTGTCGTCGTCTAGACAAGATGCAGAACACTATAGCAATAATCCAAGAACCATGGATTGTAAAATCCAGGATCGCAGGGTTGAGCAATTTAAATGGCACTGTTGTTTCAGGTACCACAATAGAATCTCCAAGGACATGCGTCTACATTCCGAGGAAAATCAAAGCCGTCCTCCTACCTCAGGTCAGCTCCAGGGATGTGACTGCGGTAAATGTTAAGTGTAACATAGGAAGAGGCGAAGAGCAACTGGTAATAGCATCTGTGTACTTACCACAGGGAGCACAGGAACCATGTCCAACATGGGAAATGGCGAACTTGGTGGAACACTGTGATACCGGAAATATAAACCTCATCATCGGTGCCGATGCGAATGCCCACTGTCTGTTGTGGGGGAGCAAAGACACTAATGATAGAGGAAGAACACTAGCTGAATATCTTTTATCAACAAATCTAGAGATTCTCAACCGAGGCTGCGAACCAACTTTCGTAACATCACGTAGTCAGTCAGTAATAGATATTACACTGGCTACATGGGATATCTCACAATATATAATGGGATGGCACGTCTCTAAAGAGGCGTCAGTGTCAGACCATAGATGGATCATGTATACATCAAAATGTATAGACATGGAGATAAAGACGTACAGGAACCCTAGGCTGACGAACTGGGCTTTATACAACGAAGAACTGGACGACAGACTGGGGACCTCCGTGCAGTCTATACCAACGGAATACATTTCGACAGAAGACATAGAGAAAACCTTGACCATTATCAACGACTCTCTAATGTCAGCGTATGAGAAAAGTTGCCCCCTAAAGAAGGAAGGTCTGGGCAAAGGTACACCATGGTGGAACCGAAGGCTCAGCCTACTTCAATCGGGGCTAAGAAAACTTTTCAATAGAGCAAAAAACACTAAGAAAACTGAAGACTGGGAAGCCTATAAAGAGCACCGGAAAGAGTTTAAAAAAGAATTAAGAAAGAGGAAACGGGAAACGTGGAGATCCTTCTGCAGCGACATAACGTCGACTGCTTCGGCCGCAAGGCTGAAGAGAGTTCTCTCGAAGGACCACACACATCAACCAGGTTTCCTAAAGAAAGAAGATGGCACCTTTACAGCCACCTTAGAAGAGTCCGCAGAACTTTTGCTGCAGACCATGTTTCCAGGCAGCACACGGACTACCTCCCATTCCAAAAGGGATGTAGTCGGTACTCAACCTTCCCCGAAGGACTGGGCGCTGGCTGCAAAGGTAGTCACGGAGGCAAGACTGGAGTGGGCAGTGGACAGCTTTTCCCCATACAAATCTCCAGGAGTTGACGGTATTTATCCCGCCCTCCTGCAGAGGGGAATGAGCAGACTACGCCCTATTTTGTTGCCAATGCTTCGGGCGTGTCTGGCTTTCAGCTACATACCGAATGCATGGCGAAAAGTAAAGGTTATCTTTATACCTAAGCCAGGACGACAAGATTACACCTTGGCTAAATCCTACAGACCAATTAGCTTAACATCATTCTTGCTGAAAACGCTAGAAAGACTAAGCGAAAAAGAGATTCGGGAGACTGCTTTGAGCAAGCAACCTCTACATCCGAACCAACATGCCTACATCCAAGGAAGATCCACCGATACGGCCCTACACACAGTTGTAAACCGTATAGAGTGGGCGATGGAGAACAAACTCTTCACCTTAGGAATGTTTTTGGATATTGAAGGAGCGTTTGATAAAACGACCTTCAAAAGCATAGAACTAGCCCTACGAAAGCACGACGTGGACCCCACCCTAAGTAGGTGGGTGGCCAGTATGCTGAGGAACAGGGAAGTAATGATTAATGTAGGTGGCACTGAGATCGAGGCTGTTGTAGACAGGGGATGTCCTCAGGGAGGAGTTCTCTCTCCTGTACTGTGGGATACTGTCGTTGACAGCCTGATACGACGCCTCAATGATCTTGGCTACCACACAATTGGATACGCGGACGATCTAGTCATTCTGCTAACAGGAAAAAACGCAGATACATTATGTGAGATAATGCAAGCTGCAGTAAAAATAGTCGAGGAATGGTGCAACAGACATACCCTCTCCGTTAATGGAGAAAAGACGAAACTAATCCTGTTCACCAGGAAAAGGAAAATTGGCACACTACAGATGCCAAAAATATTTAACACAACGCTTCAACTTTCGGACGAAGTCAAATACCTGGGAGTTGTATTGGACTGGCGACTGAATTGGAAGAAGCATGTAGATGATAAAGTAGAAAAGGCACGCTCGGCTCTCTGGCAATGTCGTAGGGTGGTGGGAAGGTCGTGGGGTTTAAATCCCAAGATCGCCCTTTGGATCTACACGGCAATAGTCAGACCGATGCTGTGCTATGGAGCTTTAGTTTGGTGGCCCAGAGCCAGACAAAAAACAACAGCCCTGCAACTTGAACACGTTCAGAGAATGGCGTGTCTCAGTGTTACAGGAGCAATGAGGACCACTCCCACAGCGGCTCTGGAGACTCTTCTTTGCTTAGCACCTCTCAACCTTTACATAGAGGAAGCGGCAATGACGACGTCTCTAAGACTTCACTCTCTGGGAGTATGGAACAAGCAAGGCCGCACAACGAAGCACACTCGGATCTTAACGGAGGCGTTCAACAGAATACCCTTGTTGAGGATGGGTTGTGACCGAATGGGCACAAAATTAATATATGAGAAGACATATAGAATATCAATGAGTGATAATTCAGAAGGACGAGCCGACATAGATATCTATGTCGATGGTGCCAAAACAGATAGTGGTTCAGGAGCCGGCATCTACTCCGAACAACTGAACGCACAAATCAGTGTACCTCTCGGCACCCACACGTCTGTCTTACAAACAGAATTGATGGGAATAATGCTGGGAGCTAGAATCATTGCTGAACGTGAAATCGGCAACAAATCAATACGCATACTTACTGACAGCAAGTCTGCACTACTAGCCCTGGACAGCTGTATGGTTCGATCCGGGCTGGTTTGGGAGTGCAGACAAACGCTAAAGTATGTAACGCAGAGGAATAGTGTGGTACTTTGTTGGATCAAAGGACACAGTGGCAACGAAGGAAACGAGAGGGCAGATGAGATGGCGAAGCGAGCCGCGCGTATGCCCTTCTGGGGACCCGAACCGGCAATCACGCCTTCGGTCGCCCTCTCGAACGAACTCGTAAAGCAATATACCCATAGACGCCATGAGCAGATATGGGCGACGTTGAGCAGCTGTCGGCATAGTAGAGCTTGTATGGCGACACCAGACCGTAAGTTGACAAAATTTTATCTCTCACTTTCAAGGGACAAACTGCGTAAACTGGTAGGATTCCTTACGGGACATTACCAGTTTAACAAACATCTACATACGATAGGGGTAGCAACAGACCCAATCTGTCGTGGATGCAATGAAGAAGAGGAAACAGCTGAGCACATTCTTCGTGAGTGTCCAGCCCTAGCCTCCTACAGGGAATCCATACTAGGGGACATCTGGCCTAGTATGGCAAATATCAGGGAGTTTCCACCCTCTGCATTACTCAAGTACATTCAAGCAGTTGGATGGCTTGACGAGTAGAGGAGCGGGAAAACACCCTGATATGGACTTGGGGAAGGTACAATGGGCCCAAAGGCGAGGCCTAAGTGCCGGCTGGCTACGGTCAGCCCCCATAAATTAAGAATCCAGAATCCAGAATCCAGAAGTGTTTTCTTGTACTTTTAAACCAATCAGATACCCTACGGGCTCGGAAAGTGCAACGAAACCATCAAATTTTAGCTAGAAACTGTATTTTTGTCGATTTTTATTGAATTTGAACTATATTTCAACGTTTTTTGATGTTTCTGAGCCACCAAACACACTTAAAGCATGCAGAATCGACTCAGAATAGGAAAAGGAGACGTTTAGGTCAATTTTATGCATTCTGGCGTTCGTAGATACAAGAAAACTGTTAAAATTCTTCAGAAACGTCACTTTTGAAGTGTTTTCTTGTACTTTTAAGCCAATCAGATACCCTACGGGCTCGGAAAGTGCAACGAAACCATCAAATTTTAGCTAGAAACTGTATTTTTGTCGATTTTTATTGAATTTGAACTATATTTCAACGTTTTTTGATGGTTCTGAGCCACCAAACACACTTAAAGCATGCAGAATCGACTCAGAATAGGAAAAGGAGACGTTTAGATCAATTTTATGCATTCTGGCGTTCGTAGATACAAGAAAACTGTTAAAATTCTTCAGAAACGTCACTTTTGAAGTGTTTTCTTGTACTTTTAAGCCAATCAGATACCCAACGGGCTCGGAAAGTGCAACGAAACCATCAAATTTTAGCTAGAAACTGTATTTTTGTCGATTTTTATTGAATTTGAACTATATTTCAACGTTTTTTGATGGTTCTGAGCCACCAAACACACTTAAAGCATGCAGAATCGACTCAGAATAGGAAAAGGAGACGTTTAGGTCAATTTTATGCATTCTGGCGTTCGTAGATACAAGAAAACTGTTAAAATTCTTCAGAAACGTCACTTTTGAAGTGTTTTCTTGTACTTTTAAGCCAATCAGATACCCTACGGGCTCGGAAAGTGCAACGAAACCATCAAATTTTAGCTAGAAACTGTATTTTTGTCGATTTTTATTGAATTTGAACTATATTTCAACGTTTTTTGATGCTTCTGAGCCACCAAACACACTTAAAGCATGCAGAATCGACTCAGAATAGGAAAAGGAGACGTTTAGGTCAATTTTATGCATTCTGGCGTTCGTAGATACAAGAAAACTGTTAAAATTCTTCAGAAACGTCACTTTTGAAGTGTTTTCTTGTACTTTTAAGCCAATCAGATACCCTACGGGCTCGGAAAGTGCAACGAAACCATCAAATTTTAGCTAGACACTGTATTTTTGTCGATTTTTATTGAATTTGAACTATATTTCAACGTTTTTTGATGGTTCTGAGCCACCAAACACACTTAAAGCATGCAGAATCGACTCAGAATAGGAAAAGGAGACGTTTAGGTCAATTTTATGCATTCTGGCGTTCGTAGATACAAGAAAACTGTTAAAATTCTTCAGAACCGTCACTTTTGAAGTGTTTTCTTGTACTTTTAAGCCAATCAGATACCCGACGGGCTCGGAAAGTGCAAGGAAACCATCAAATTTTAGCTAGAAACTGTATTTTTGTCGATTTTTATTGAATTTGAACTATATTTCAACGTTTTTTGATGGTTCTGAGCCACCAAACACACTTAAAGCATGCAGAATCGACTCAGAATAGGAAAAGGAGACGTTTAGGTCAATTTTATGCATTCTGGCGTTCGTAGATACAAGAAAACTGTTAAAATTCTTCAGAAACGTCACTTCTGAAGTGTTTTCTTGTACTTTTAAGCCAATCAGATACCCTACGGGCTCGGAAAGTGCAACGAAATCATCAAATTTTAGCTAGAAACTGTATTTTTGTCGATTTTTATTGAATTTGAACTATATTTCAACGTTTTTTGATGGTTCTGAGCCACCAAACACACTTAAAGCATGCAGAATCGACTCAGAATAGGAAAAGGAGACGTTTAGGTCAATTTTATGCATTCTGGCGTTCGTAGATACAAGAAAACTGTTAAAATTCTTCAGAAACGTCACTTTTGAAGTGTTTTCTTGTACTTTTAAGCCAATCAGATACCCTACGGGCTCGGAAAGTGCAACGAAACCATCAAATTTTAGCTAGAAACTGTATTTTTGTCGATTTTTATTGAATTTGAACTATATTTCAACGTTTTTTGATGGTTCTGAGCCACCAAACACACTTAAAGCATGCAGAATCGACTCAGAATAGGAAAAGGAGACGTTTAGGTCAATTTTATGCATTCTGGCGTTCGTAGATACAAGAAAACTGTTAAAATTCTTCAGAAACGTCACTTTTGAAGTGTTTTCTTGTACTTTTAAGCCAATCAGATACCCTACGGGCTCGGAAAGTGCAACGAAACCATCAAATTTTAGCTAGAAACTGTATTTTTGTCGATTTTTATTGAATTTGAACTATATTTCAACGTTTTTTGATGGTTCTGAGCCACCAAACACACTTAAAGCATGCAGAATCGACTCAGAATAGGAAAAGGAGACGTTTAGGTCAATTTTATGCATTCTGGCGTTCGTAGATACAAGAAAACTGTTAAAATTCTTCAGAAACGTCACTTTTGAAGTGTTTTCTTGTACTTTTAAGCCAATCAGATACCCTACGGGCTCGGAAAGTGCAACGAAACCATCAAATTTTAGCTAGAAACTGTATTTTTGTCGATTTTTATTGAATTTAAACTATATTTCAACGTTTTTTGATGGTTCTGAGCCACCAAACACACTTAAAGCATGCAGAATCGACTCAGAATAGGAAAAGGAGACGTTTAGGTCAATTTTATGCATTCTGGCGTTCGTAGATACAAGAAAACTGTTAAAATTCTCCAGAAACGTCACTTTTGAAGTGTTTTCTTGTACTTTTAAGCCAATCAGATACCCTACGGGCTCGGAAAGTGCAACGAAACCATCAAATTTTAGCTAGAAACTGTATTTTTGTCGATTTTTATTGAATTTGAACTATATTTCAACGTTTTTTGATGGTTCTGAGCCACCAAACACACTTAAAGCATGCAGAATCGACTCAGAATAGGAAAAGGAGACGTTTAGGTCAATTTTATGCATTCTGGCGTTCGTAGATACAAGAAAACTGTTAAAATTCTTCAGAAACGTCACTTTTGAAGTGTTTTCTTGTACTTTTAAGCCAATCAGATACCCTAAGGGCTCGGAAAGTGCAACGAAACCATCAAATTTTAGCTAGAAACTGTATTTTTGTCGATTTTTATTGAATTTGAACTATATTTCAACGTTTTTTGATGGTTCTGAGCCACCAAACACACTTAAAGCATGCAGAATCGACTCAGAATAGGAAAAGGAGACGTTTAGGTCAATTTTATGCATTCTGGCGTTCGTAGATACAAGAAAACTGTTAAAATTCTTCAGAAACGTCACTTTTGAAGTGTTTTCTTGTACTTTTAAACCAATCAGATACCCTACGGGCTCGGAAAGTGCAACGAAACCATCAAATTTTAGCTAGAAACTGTATTTTTGTCGATTTTTATTGAATTTGAACTATATTTCAACGTTTTTTGATGGTTCTGAGCCACCAAACACACTTAAAGCATGCAGAATCGACTCAGAATAGGAAAAGGAGACGTTTAGGTCGATTTTATGCATTCTGGCGTTCGTAGATACAAGAAAACTGTTAAAATTCTTCAGAAACGTCACTTTTGAAGTGTTTTCTTGTACTTTTAAGCCAATCAGATACCCTACGGGCTCGGAAAGTGCAACGAAACCATCAAATTTTAGCTAGAAACTGTATTTTTGTCGATTTTTATTGAATTTGAACTATATTTCAACGTTTTTTGATGGTTCTGAGCCACCAAACACACTTAAAGCATGCAGAATCGACTCAGAATAGGAAAAGGAGACGTTTAGATCAATTTTATGCATTCTGGCGTTCGTAGATACAAGAAAACTGTTAAAATTCTTCAGAAACGTCACTTTTGAAGTGTTTTCTTGTACTTTTAAGCCAATCAGATACCCTACGGGCTCGGAAAGTGCAACGAAACCATCAAATTTTAGCTAGAAACTGTATTTTTGTCGATTTTTATTGAATTTGAACTATATTTCAACGTTTTTTGATGGTTCTGAGCCACCAAACACACTTAAAGCATGCAGAATCGACTCAGAATAGGAAAAGGAGACGTTTAGGTCAATTTTATGCATTCTGGCGTTCGTAGATACAAGAAAACTGTTAAAATTCTTCAGAAACGTCACTTTTGAAGTGTTTTCTTGTACTTTTAAGCCAATCAGATACCCTACGGGCTCGGAAAGTGCAACGAAACCATCAAATTTTAGCTAGAAACTGTATTTTTGTCGATTTTTATTGAATTTGAACTATATTTCAACGTTTTTTGATGCTTCTGAGCCACCAAACACACTTAAAGCATGCAGAATCGACTCAGAATAGGAAAAGGAGACGTTTAGGTCAATTTTATGCATTCTGGCGTTCGTAGATACAAGAAAACTGTTAAAATTCTTCAGAAACGTCACTTTTGAAGTGTTTTCTTGTACTTTTAAGCCAATCAGATACCCTACGGGCTCGGAAAGTGCAACGAAACCATCAAATTTTAGCTAGAAACTGTATTTTTGTCGATTTTTATTGAATTTGAACTATATTTCAACGTTTTTTGATGGTTCTGAGCCACCAAACACACTTAAAGCATGCAGAATCGACTCAGAATAGGAAAAGGAGACGTTTAGGTCAATTTTATGCATTCTGGCGTTCGTAGATACAAGAAAACTGTTAAAATTCTTCAGAAACGTCACTTTTGAAGTGTTTTCTTGTACTTTTAAGCCAATCAGATACCCTACGGGCTCGGAAAGTGCAACGAAACCATCAAATTTTAGCTAGAAACTGTATTTTTGTCGATTTTTATTGAATTTGAACTATATTTCAACGTTTTTTGATGGTTCTGAGCCACCAAACACACTTAAAGCATGCAGAATCGACTCAGAATAGGAAAAGGAGACGTTTAGGTCAATTTTATGCATTCTGGCGTTCGTAGATACAAGAAAACTGTTAAAATTCTTCAGAAACGTCACTTCTGAAGTGTTTTCTTGTACTTTTAAGCCAATCAGATACCCTACGGGCTCGGAAAGTGCAACGAAATCATCAAATTTTAGCTAGAAACTGTATTTTTGTCGATTTTTATTGAATTTGAACTATATTTCAACGTTTTTTGATGGTTCTGAGCCACCAAACACACTTAAAGCATGCAGAATCGACTCAGAATAGGAAAAGGAGACGTTTAGGTCAATTTTATGCATTCTGGCGTTCGTAGATACAAGAAAACTGTTAAAATTCTTCAGAAACGTCACTTTTGAAGTGTTTTCTTGTACTTTTAAGCCAATCAGATACCCTACGGGCTCGGAAAGTGCAACGAAACCATCAAATTTTAGCTAGAAACTGTATTTTTGTCGATTTTTATTGAATTTGAACTATATTTCAACGTTTTTTGATGGTTCTGAGCCACCAAACACACTTAAAGCATGCAGAATCGACTCAGAATAGGAAAAGGAGACGTTTAGGTCAATTTTATGCATTCTGGCGTTCGTAGATACAAGAAAACTGTTAAAATTCTTCAGAAACGTCACTTTTGAAGTGTTTTCTTGTACTTTTAAGCCAATCAGATACCCTACGGGCTCGGAAAGTGCAACGAAACCATCAAATTTTAGCTAGAAACTGTATTTTTGTCGATTTTTATTGAATTTGAACTATATTTCAACGTTTTTTGATGGTTCTGAGCCACCAAACACACTTAAAGCATGCAGAATCGACTCAGAATAGGAAAAGGAGACGTCTAGGTCAATTTTATGCATTCTGGCGTTCGTAGATAAAAGAAAACTGTTAAAATTCTTCAGAAACGTCACTTTTGAAGTGTTTTCTTGTACTTTTAAGCCAATCAGATACCCTACGGGCTCGGAAAGTGCAACGAAACCATCAAATTTTAGCTAGAAACTGTATTTTTGTCGATTTTTATTGAATTTAAACTATATTTCAACGTTTTTTGATGGTTCTGAGCCACCAAACACACTTAAAGCATGCAGAATCGACTCAGAATAGGAAAAGGAGACGTTTAGGTCAATTTTATGCATTCTGGCGTTCGTAGATACAAGAAAACTGTTAAAATTCTTCAGAAACGACACTTTTGAAGTGTTTTCTTGTACTTTTAAGCCAATCAGATGCCCTACGGGCTCGGAAAGTGCAACGAAACCATCAAATTTTAGCTAGAAACTGTATTTTTGTCGATTTTTATTGAATTTGAACTATATTTCAACGTTTTTTGATGGTTCTGAGCCACCAAACACACTTAAAGCATGCAGAATCGACTCAGAATAGGAAAAGGAGACGTTTAGGTCAATTTTATGCATTCTGGCGTTCGTAGATACAAGAAAACTGTTAAAATTCTTCAGAAACGTCACTTTTGAAGTGTTTTCTTGTACTTTTAAGCCAATCAGATACCCTACGGGCTCGGAAAGTGCAACGAAACCATCAAATTTTAGCTAGAAACTGTATTTTTGTCGATTTTTATTGAATTTGAACTATATTTCAACGTTTTTTGATGGTTCTGAGCCACCAAACACACTTAAAGCATGCAGAATCGACTCAGAATAGGAAAAGGAGACGTCTAGGTCAATTTTATGCATTCTGGCGTTCGTAGATACAAGAAAACTGTTAAAATTCTTCAGAAACGTCACTTTTGAAGTGTTTTCTTGTACTTTTAAGCCAATCAGATACCCTACGGGCTCGGAAAGTGCAACGAAACCATCAAATTTTAGCTAGAAACTGTATTTTTGTCGATTTTTATTGAATTTGAACTATATTTCAACGTTTTTTGATGGTTCTGAGCCACCAAACACACTTAAAGCATGCAGAATCGACTCAGAATAGGAAAAGGAGACGTTTAGGTCAATTTTATGCATTCTGGCGTTCGTAGATACAAGAAAACTGTTAAAATTCTTCAGAAACGTCACTTTTGAAGTGTTTTCTTGTACTTTTAAGCCAATCAGATACCCTACGGGCTCGGAAAGTGCAACGAAACCATCAAATTTTAGCTAGAAACTGTATTTTTGTCGATTTTTATTGAATTTGAACTATATTTCAACGTTTTTTGATGGTTCTGAGCCACCAAACACACTTAAAGCATGCAGAATCGACTCAGAATAGGAAAAGGAGATGTTTAGGTCAATTTTATGCATTCTGGCGTTCGTAGATACAAGAAAACTGTTAAAATTCTTCAGAAACGTCACTTTTGAAGTGTTTTCTTGTACTTTTAAGCCAATCAGATACCCTACGGGCTCGGAAAGTGCAACGAAACCATCAAATTTTAGCTAGAAACTGTATTTTTGTCGATTTTTATTGAATTTGAACTATATTTCAACGTTTTTTGATGGTTCTGAGCCACCAAACACACTTAAAGCATGCAGAATCGACTCAGAATAGGAAAAGGAGACGTTTAGGTCAATTTTATGCATTCTGGCGTTCGTAGATACAAGAAAACTGTTAAAATTCTTCAGAAACGTCACTTTTGAAGTGTTTTCTTGTACTTTTAAGCCAATCAGATACCCTACGGGCTCGGAAAGTGCAACGAAACCATCAAATTTTAGCTAGAAACTGTATTTTTGTCGATTTTTATTGAATTTGAACTATATTTCAACGTTTTTTGATGGTTCTGAGCCACCAAACACACTTAAAGCATGCAGAATCGACTCAGAATAGGAAAAGGAGACGTTTAGGTCAATTTTATGCATTCTGGCGTTCGTAGATACAAGAAAACTGTTAAAATTCTTCAGAAACGTCACTTTTGAAGTGTTTTCTTGTACTTTTAAGCCAATCAGATACCCTACGGGCTCGGAAAGTGCAACGAAACCATCAAATTTTAGCTAGAAACTGTATTTTTGTCGATTTTTATTGAATTTGAACTATATTTCAACGTTTTTTGATGGTTCTGAGCCACCAAACACACTGAAAGCATGCAGAATCGACTCAGAATAGGAAAAGGAGACGTTTAGGTCAATTTTATGCATTCTGGCGTTCGTAGATACAAGAAAACTGTTAAAATTCTTCAGAAACGTCACTTTTGAAGTGTTTTCTTGTACTTTTAAGCCAATCAGATACCCTACGGGCTCGGAAGGTGCAACGAAACCATCAAATTTTAGCTAGAAACTGTATTTTTGTCGATTTTTATTGAATTTGAACTATATTTCAACGTTTTTTGATGGTTCTGAGCCACCAAACACACTTAAAGCATGCAGAATCGACTCAGAATAGGAAAAGGAGACGTTTAGGTCAATTTTATGCATTCTGGCGTTCGTAGATACAAGAAAACTGTTAAAATTCTTCAGAAACGTCACTTTTGAAGTGTTTTCTTGTACTTTTAAGCCAATCAGATACCCTACGGGCTCGGAAAGTGCAACGAAACCATCAAATTTTAGCTAGAAACAGTATTTTTGTCGATTTTTATTGAATTTGAACTATATTTCAACGTTTTTTGATGGTTCTGAGCCACCAAACACACCTAAAGCATGCAGAATCGACTCAGAATAGGAAAAGGAGACGTTTAGGTCAATTTTATGCATTCTGGCGTTCGTAGATACAAGAAAACTGTTAAAATTCTTCAGAAACGTCACTTTTGAAGTGTTTTCTTGTACTTTTAAGCCAATCAGATACCCTACGGGCTCGGAAAGTGCAACGAAACCATCAAATTTTAGCTAGAAACTGTATTTTTGTCGATTTTTATTGAATTTGAACTATATTTCAACGTTTTTTGATGGTTCTGAGCCACCAAACACACTGAAAGCATGCAGAATCGACTCAGAATAGGAAAAGGAGACGTTTAGGTCAATTTTATGCATTCTGGCGTTCGTAGATACAAGAAAACTGTTAAAATTCTTCAGAAACGTCACTTTTGAAGTGTTTTCTTGTACTTTTAAGCCAATCAGATACCCTACGGGCTCGGAAAGTGCAACGAAACCATCAAATTTTAGCTAGAAACTGTATTTTTGTCGATTTTTATTGAATTTCAACTATATTTCAACGTTTTTTGATGGTTCTGAGCCACCAAACACACTTAAAGCATGCAGAATCGACTCAGAATAGGAAAAGGAGACGTTTAGGTCAATTTTATGCATTCTGGCGTTCGTAGATACAAGAAAACTGTTAAAATTCTTCAGAAACGTCACTTTTGAAGTGTTTTCTTATACTTTTAAGCCAATCAGATACCCTACGGGCTCGGAAAGTGCAACGAAACCATCAAATTTTAGCTAGAAACTGTATTTTTGTCGATTTTTATTGAATTTGAACTATATTTCAACGTTTTTTGATGGTTCTGAGCCACCAAACACACTTAAAGCATGCAGAATCGACTCAGAATAGGAAAAGGAGACGTTTAGGTCAATTTTATGCATTCTGGCGTTCGTAGATACAAGAAAACTGTTGAAATTCTTCAGAAACGTCACTTTTGAAGTGTTTTCTTGTACTTTTAAGCCCATCAGATACCCTACGGGCTCGGAAAGTGCAACGAAACCATCAAATTTTAGCTAGAAACTGTATTTTTGTCGATTTTTATTGAATTTGAACTATATTTCAACGTTTTTTGATGGTTCTGAGCCACCAAACACACTTGAAGCATGCAGAATCGACTCAGAATAGGAAAAGGAGACGTTTAGGTCAACTTTATGCATTCTGGCGTTCGTAGATACAAGAAAACTGTTAAAATTCTTCAGAAACGTCACTTTTGAAGTGTTTTCTTGTACTTTTAAGCCAATCAGATAACCAACGGGCTCGGAAAGTGCAACGAAACCATCAAATTTTAGCTAGAAACTGTATTTTTGTCGATTTTTATTGAATTTGAACTATATTTCAACGTTTTTTGATGGTTCTGAGCCACCAAACACACTTAAAGCATGCAGAATCGACTCAGAATAGGAAAAGGAGACGTTTAGGTCAATTTTATGCATTCTGGCGTTCGTAGATACAAGAAAACTGTTAAAATTCTTCAGAAACGTCACTTTTGAAGTGTTTTCTTGTACTTTTAAGCCAATCAGATACCCTACGGGCTCGGAAAGTGCAACGAAACCATCAAATTTTAGCTAGAAACTGTATTTTTGTCGATTTTTATTGAATTTGAACTATATTTCAAAGTTTTTTGATGGTTCTGAGCCACCAAACACACTTAAAGCATGCAGAATCGACTCAGAATAGGAAAAGGAGACGTTTAGGTCAATTTTATGCATTCTGGCGTTCGTAGATACAAGAAAACTGTTAAAATTCTTCAGAAACGTCACTTTTGAAGTGTTTTCTTGTACTTTTAAGCCAATCAGATACCCTACGGGCTCGGAAAGTGCAACGAAACCATCAAATTTTAGCTAGAAACTGTATTTTTGTCGATTTTTATTGAATTTGAACTATATTTCAACGTTTTTTGATGGTTCTGAGCCACCAAACACACTTAAAGCATGCAGAATCGACTCAGAATAGGAAAAGGAGACGTTTAGGTCAATTTTATGCATTCTGGCGTTCGTAGATACAAGAAAACTGTTAAAATTCTTCAGAAACGTCACTTTTGAAGTGTTTTCTTGTACTTTTAAGCCAATCAGATACCCTACGGGCTCGGAAAGTGCAACGAAACCATCAAATTTTAGCTAGAAACTGTATTTTTGTCGATTTTTATTGAATTTGAACTATTTTTCAACGTTTTTTGATGGTTCTGAGCCACCAAACACACTTAAAGCATGCAGAATCGACTCAGAATAGGAAAAGGAGACGTTTAGGTCAATTTTATGCATTCTGGCGTTCGTAGATACAAGAAAACTGTTAAAATTCTTCAGAAACGTCACTTTTGAAGTGTTTTCTTGTACTTTTAAGCCAATCAGATACCCTACGGGCTCGGAAAGTGCAACGAAACCATCAAATTTTAGCTAGAAACTGAATTTTTGTCGATTTTTATTGAATTTGAACTATATTTCAACGTTTTTTGATGGTTCTGAGCCACCAAACACACTTAAAGCATGCAGAATCGACTCAGAATAGGAAAAGGAGACGTTTAGGTCAATTTTATGCATTCTGGCGTTCGTAGATACAAGAAAACTGTTAAAATTCTTCAGAAACGTCACTTTTGAAGTGTTTTCTTGTACTTTTAAGCCAATCAGATACCCTACGGGCTCGGAAAGTGCAACGAAACCATCAAATTTTAGCTAGAAACTGTATTTTTGTCGATTTTTATTGAATTTGAACTATATTTCAACGTTTTTTGATGGTTCTGAGCCACCAAACACACTTAAAGCATGCAGAATCGACTCAGAATAGGAAAAGGAGACGTTTAGGTCAATTTTATGCATTCTGGCGTTCGTAGATACAAGAAAACTGTTAAAATTCTTCAGAAACGTCACTTTTGAAGTGTTTTCTTGTACTTTTAACCCAATCAGATACCCTACGGGCTCGGAAAGTGCAACGAAACCATCAAATTTTAGCTAGAAACTGTATTTTTGTCGATTTTTATTGAATTTGAACTATATTTCAACGTTTTTTGATGGTTCTGAGCCACCAAACACACTTAAAGCATGCAGAATCGACTCAGAATAGGAAAAGGAGACGTTTAGGTCAATTTTATGCATTCTGGCGTTCGTAGATACAAGAAAACTGTTAAAATTCTTCAGAAACGTCACTTTTGAAGTGTTTTCTTGTACTTTTAAGCCAATCAGATACCCTACGGGCTCGGAAAGTGCAACGAAACCATCAAATTTTAGCTAGAAACTGTATTTTTGTCGATTTTTATTGAATTTGAACTATATTTCAACGTTTTTTGATGGTTCTGAGCCACCAAACACACTTAAAGCATGCAGAATCGACTCAGAATAGGAAAAGGAGACGTTTAGGTCAATTTTATGCATTCTGGCGTTCGTAGATACAAGAAAACTGTTAAAATTCTTCAGAAACGTCACTTTTGAAGTGTTTTCTTGTACTTTTAAGCCAATCAGATACCCTACGGGCTCGGAAAGTGCAACGAAACCATCAAATTTTAGCTAGAAACTGTATTTTTGTCGATTTATATTGAATTTGAACTATATTTCAACGTTTTTTGATGGTTCTGAGCCACCAAACACACTTAAAGCATGCAGAATCGACTCAGAATAGGAAAAGGAGACGTTTAGGTCAATTTTATGCATTCTGGCGTTCGTAGATACAAGAAAACTGTTAAAATTCTTCAGAAACGTCACTTTTGAAGTGTTTTCTTGTACTTTTAAGCCAATCAGATACCCTACGGGCTCGGAAAGTGCAACGAAACCATCAAATTTTAGCTAGAAACTGTATTTTTGTCGATTTTTATTGAATTTGAACTATATTTCAACGTTTTTTGATGGTTCTGAGCCACCAAACACACTTAAAGCATGCAGAATCGACTCAGAATAGGAAAAGGAGACGTTTAGGTCAATTTTATGCATTCTGGCGTTCGTAGATACAAGAAAACTGTTAAAATTCTTCAGAAACGTCACTTTTGAAGTGTTTTCTTGTACTTTTAAGCCAATCAGATACCCTACGGGCTCGGAAAGTGCAACGAAACCATCAAATTTTAGCTAGAAACTGTATTTTTGTCGATTTATATTGAATTTGAACTATATTTCAACGTTTTTTGATGGTTCTGAGCCACCAAACACACTTAAAGCATGCAGAATCGACTCAGAATAGGAAAAGGAGACGTTTAGGTCAATTTTATGCATTCTGGCGTTCGTAGATACAAGAAAACTGTTAAAATTCTTCAGAAACGTCACTTTTGAAGTGTTTTCTTGTACTTTTAAGCCAATCAGATACCCTACGGGCTCGGAAAGTGCAACGAAACCATCAAATTTTAGCTAGAAACTGTATTTTTGTCGATTTTTATTGAATTTGAACTATATTTCAACGTTTTTTGATGGTTCTGAGCCACCAAACACACTTAAAGCATGCAGAATCGACTCAGAATAGGAAAAGGAGACGTTTAGGTCAATTTTATGCATTCTGGCGTTCGTTGATACAAGAAAACTGTTAAAATTCTTCAGAAACGTCACTTTTGAAGTGTTTTCTTGTACTTTTAAGCCAATCAGATACCCTACGGGCTCGGAAAGTGCAACGAAACCATCAAATTTTAGCTAGAAACTGTATTTTCGTCGATTTTTATTGAATTTGAACTATTTTTCAACGTTTTTTGATGGTTCTGAGCCACCAAACACACTTAAAGCATGCAGAATCGACTCAGAATAGGAAAAGGAGACGTTTAGGTCAATTTTATGCATTCTGGCGTTCGTAGATACAAGAAAACTGTTAAAATTCTTCAGAAACGTCACTTTTGAAGTGTTTTCTTGTACTTTTAAGCCAATCAGATACCCTACGAGCTCGGAAAGTGCAACGAAACCATCAAATTTTAGCTAGAAACTGTATTTTTGTCGATTTTTATTGAATTTGAACTATATTTCAAAGTTTTTTGATGGTTCTGAGCCACCAAACACACTTAAAGCATGCAGAATCGACTCAGAATAGGAAAAGGAGACGTTTAGGTCAATTTTATGCATTCTGGCGTTCGTAGATACAAGAAAACTGTTAAAATTCTTCAGAAACGTCACTTTTGAAGTGTTTTCTTGTACTTTTAAGAAAATCAGATACCCTACGGGCTCGGAAAGTGCAACGAAACCATCAAATTTTAGCTAGAAACTGTATTTTTGTCGATTTTTATTGAATTTGAACTATATTTCAACGTTTTTTGATGGTTCTGAGCCACCAAACATACTTAAAGCATGCAGAATCGACTCAGAATAGGAAAAGGAGACGTTTAGGTCAATTTTATGCATTCTGGCGTTCGTAGATACAAGAAAACTGTTAAAATTCTTCAGAAACGTCACTTTTGAAGTGTTTTCTTGTACTTTTAAGCCAATCAGATACCCTACGGGCTCGGAAAGTGCAACGAAACCATCAAATTTTAGCTAGAAACTGTATTTTTGTCGATTTTTATTGAATTTGAACTATATTTCAACGTTTTTTGATGGTTCTGAGCCACCAAACACACTTAAAGCATGCAGAATCGACTCAGAATAGGAAAAGGAGACGTTTAGGTCAATTTTATGCATTCTGGCGTTCGTAGATACAAGAAAACTGTTAAAATTCTTCAGAAACGTCACTTTTGAAGTGTTTTCTTGTACTTTTAAGCCAATCAGATACCCTACGGGCTCGGAAAGTGCAACGAAACCATCAAATTTTAGCTAGAAACTGTATTTTTGTCGATTTTTATTGAATTTGAACTATATTTCAACGTTTTTTGATGGTTCTGAGCCACCAAACACACTTAAAGCATGCAGAATCGACTCAGAATAGGAAAAGGAGACGTTTAGGTCAATTTTATGCATTCTGGCGTTCGTAGATACAAGAAAACTGTTAAAATTCTTCAGAAACGTCACTTTTGAAGTGTTTTCTTGTACTTTTAAGCCAATCAGATACCCTACGGACTCGGAAAGTGCAACGAAACCATCAAATTTTAGCTAGAAACTGTATTTTTGTCGATTTTTATTGAATTTGAACTATATTTCAACGTTTTTTGATGGTTCTGAGCCACCAAACACACTTAAAGCATGCAGAATCGACTCAGAATAGGAAAAGGAGACGTTTAGGTCAATTTTATGCATTCTGGCGTTCGTAGATACAAGAAAACTGTTAAAATTCTTCAGAAACGTCACTTTTGAAGTGTTTTCTTGTACTTTTAAGCCAATCAGATACCCTACGGGCTCGGAAAGTGCAACGAAACCATCAAATTTTAGCTAGAAACTGTATTTTTGTCGATTTTTATTGAATTTGAACTATATTTCAACGTTTTTTGATGGTTCTGAGCCACCAAACACACTTAAAGCATGCAGAATCGACTCAGAATAGGAAAAGGAGACGTTTAGGTCAATTTTATGCGTTCTGGCGTTCGTAGATACAAGAAAACTGTTAAAATTCTTCAGAAACGTCACTTTTGAAGTGTTTTCTTGTACTTTTAAGCCAATCAGATACCCTACGGGCTCGGAAAGTGCAACGAAACCATCAAATTTTAGCTAGAAACTATATTTTTGTCGATTTTTATTGAATTTGAACTATATTTCAACGTTTTTTGATGGTTCTGAGCCACCAAACACCCTTAAAGCATGCAGAATCGACTCAGAATAGGAAAAGGAGACGTTTAGGTCAATTTTATGCATTCTGGCGTTCGTAGATACAAGAAAACTGTTAAAATTCTTTAGAAACGTCACTTTTGAAATGTTTTCTTGTACTTTTAAGCCAATCAGATACCCTACGGGCTCGGAAAGTGCAACGAAACCATCAAATTTTAGCTAGAAACTGTATTTTTGTCGATTTTTATTGAATTTGAACTATATTTCAACGTTTTTTGATGGTTCTGAGCCACCAAACACACTTAAAGCATGCAGAATCGACTCAGAATAGGAAAAGGAGACGTTTAGGTCAATTTTATGCATTCTGGCGTTCGTAGATACAAGAAAACTGTTAAAATTCTTCAGAAACGTCACTTTTGAAGTGTTTTCTTGTACTTTTAAGCCAATCAGATACCCTACGGGCTCGGAAAGTGCAACGAAACCATCAAATTTTGGCTAGAAACTGTATTTTTGTCGATTTTTATTGAATTTGAACTATATTTCAACGTTTTTTGATGGTTCTGAGCCACCAAACACACTTAAAGCATGCAGAATCGACTCAGAATAGGAAAAGGAGACGTTTAGGTCAATTTTATGCATTCTGGCGTTCGTAGATACAAGAAAACTGTTAAAATTCTTCAGAAACGTCACTTTTGAAGTGTTTTCTTGTACTTTTAAGCCAATCAGATACCCTACGGGCTCGGAAAGTGCAACGAAACCATCAAATTTTAGCTAGAAACTGTATTTTTGTCGATTTTTATTGAATTTGAACTATATTTCAACGTTTTTTGATGGTTCTGAGCCACCAAACACACTTAAAGCATGCAGAATCGACTCAGAATAGGAAAAGGAGACGTTTAGGTCAATTTTATGCATTCTGGCGTTCGTAGATACAAGAAAACTGTTAAAATTCTTCAGAAACGTCACTTTTGAAGTGTTTTCTTGTACTTTTAAGCCAATCAGATGCCCTACGGGCTCGGAAAGTGCAACGAAACCATCAAATTTTAGCTAGAAACTGTATTTTTGTCGATTTTTATTGAATTTGAACTATATTTCAACGTTTTTTGATGGTTCTGAGCCACCAAACACACTTAAAGCATGCAGAATCGACTCAGAATAGGAAAAGGAGACGTTTAGGTCAATTTTATGCATTCTGGCGTTCGTAGATACAAGAAAACTGTTAAAATTCTTCAGAAACGTCACTTTTGAAGTGTTTTCTTGTACTTTTAAGCCAATCAGATAACCTACGGGCTCGGAAAGTGCAACGAAACCATCAAATTTTAGCTAGAAACTGTATTTTTGTCGATTTTTATTGAATTTGAACTATATTTCAACGTTTTTTGATGGTTCTGAGCCACCAAACACACTTAAAGCATGCAGAATCGACTCAGAATAGGAAAAGGAGACGTTTAGGTCAATTTTATGCATTCTGGCGTTCGTAGATACAAGAAAACTGTTAAAATTCTTCAGAAACGTCACTTTTGAAGTGTTTTCTTGTACTTTTAAGCCAATCAGATACCCTACGGGCTCGGAAAGTGCAACGAAACCATCAAATTTTAGCTGGAAACTGTATTTTTGTCGATTTTTATTGAATTTGAACTATATTTCAACGTTTTTTGATGGTTCTGAGCCACCAAACACACTTAAAGCATGCAGAATCGACTCAGAATAGGAAAAGGAGACGTTTAGGTCAATATTATGCATTCTGGCGTTCGTAGATACAAGAAAACTGTTAAAATTCTTCAGAAACGTCACTTTTGAAGTGTTTTCTTGTACTTTTAAGCCAATCAGATACCCTACGGGCTCGGAAAGTGCAACGAAACCATCAAATTTTAGCTAGAAACTGTATTTTTGTCGATTTTTATTGAATTTGAACTATATTTCAACGTTTTTTGATGGTTCTGAGCCACCAAACACACTTAAAGCATGCAGAATCGACTCAGAATAGGAAAAGGAGACGTTTAGGTCAATTTTATGCATTCTGGCGTTCGTAGATACAAGAAAACTGTTAAAATTCTTCAGAAACGTCACTTTTGAAGTGTTTTCTTGTACTTTTAAGCCAATCAGATACCCTACGGACTCGGAAAGTGCAACGAAACCATCAAATTTTAGCTAGAAACTGTATTTTTGTCGATTTTTATTGAATTTGAACTATATTTCAACGTTTTTTGATGGTTCTGAGCCACCAAACACACTTAAAGCATGCAGAATCGACTCAGAATAGGAAAAGGAGACGTTTAGGTCAATTTTATGCATTCTGGCGTTCGTAGATACAAGAAAACTGTTAAAATTCTTCAGAAACGTCACTTTTGAAGTGTTTTCTTGTACTTTTAAGCCAATCAGATACCCTACGGGCTCGGAAAGTGCAACGAAACCATCAAATTTTAGCTAGAAACTGTATTTTTGTCGATTTTTATTGAATTTGAACTATATTTCAAAGTTTTTTGATGGTTCTGAGCCACCAAACACACTTAAAGCATGCAGAATCGACTCAGAATAGGAAAAGGAGACGTTTAGGTCAATTTTATGCATTCTGGCGTTCGTAGATACAAGAAAACTGTTAAAATTCTTCAGAAACGTCACTTCTGAAGTGTTTTCTTGTACTTTTAAGCCAATCAGATACCCAACGGGCTCGGAAAGTGCAACGAAACCATCAAATTTTAGCTAGAAACTGTATTTTTGTCGATTTTTATTGAATTTGAACTATATTTCAACGTTTTTTGATGGTTCTGAGCCACCAAACACACTTAAAGCATGCAGAATCGACTCAGAATAGGAAAAAGGAGACGTTTAGGTCAATTTTATGCATTCTGACGTTCGTAGATACAAGAAAACTGTTAAAATTCTTCAGAAACGTCACTTTTGAAGTGTTTTCTTGTACTTTTAAGCCAATCAGATACCCTACGGGCTCGGAAAGTGCAACGAAACCATCAAATTTTAGCTAGAAACTGTATTTTTGTCGATTTTTATTGAATTTGAACTATATTTCAACGTTTTTTGATGGTTCTGAGCCACCAAACACACTTAAAGCATGCAGAATCGACTCAGAATAGGAAAAGGAGACGTTTAGGTCAATTTTATGCATTCTGGCGTTCGTAGATACAAGAAAACTGTTAAAATTCTTCAGAAACGTCACTTTTGAAGTGTTTTCTTGTACTTTTAAGCCAATCAGATACCCAACGGGCTCGGAAAGTGCAACGAAACCATCAAATTTTAGCTAGAAACTGTATTTTTATCGATTTTTATTGAATTTGAACTATATTTCAACGTTTTTTGATGGTTCTGAGCCACCAAACACACTTAAAGCATGCAGAATCGACTCAGAATAGGAAAAAGGAGACGTTTAGATCAATTTTATGCATTCTGGCGTTCGTAGATACAAGAAAACTGTTAAAATTCTTCAGAAACGTCACTTTTGAAGTGTTTTCTTGTACTTTTAAGCCAATCAGATAACCTACGGGCTCGGAAAGTGCAACGAAACCATCAAATTTTAGCTAGAAACTGTATTTTTGTCGATTTTTATTGAATTTGAACTATATTTCAACGTTTTTTGATGGTTCTGAGCCACCAAACACACTTAAAGCATGCAGAATCGACTCAGAATAGGAAAAGGAGACGTTTAGGTCAATTTTATGCATTCTGGCGTTCGTAGATACAAGAAAACTGTTAAAATTCTTCAGAAACGTCACTTTTGAAGTGTTTTCTTGTACTTTTAAGCCAATCAGATACCCTACGGGCTCGGAAAGTGCAACGAAACCATCAAATTTTAGCTAGAAACTGTATTTTTGTCGATTTTTATTGAATTTGAACTATATTTCAAAGTTTTTTGATGGTTCTGAGCCACCAAACACACTTAAAGCATGCAGAATCGACTCAGAATAGGAAAAGGAGACGTTTAGGTCAAATTTATGCATTCTGGCGTTCGTAGATACAAGAAAGCTGTTAAAATTCTTCAGAAACGTCACTTTTGAAGTGTTTTCTTGTACTTTTAAGCCAATCAGATACCCTACGGGCTCGGAAAGTGCAACGAAACCATCAAATTTTAGCTAGAAACTGTATTTTTGTCGATTTTTATTGAATTTGAACTATATTTCAACGTTTTTTGATGGTTCTGAGCCACCAAACACACTTAAAACATGCAGAATCGACTCAGAATAGGAAAAGGAGACGTTTAGGTCAATTTTATGCATTCTGGCGTTCGTAGATACAAGAAAACTGTTAAAATTCTTCAGAAACGTCACTTCTGAAGTGTTTTCTTGTACTTTTAAGCCAATCAGATACCCAACGGGCTCGGAAAGTGCAACGAAACCATCAAATTTTAGCTAGAAACTGTATTTTTGTCGATTTTTATTGAATTTGAACTATATTTCAACGTTTTTTGATGGTTCTGAGCCACCAAACACACTTAAAGCATGCAGAATCGACTCAGAATAGGAAAAGGAGACGTTTAGGTCAATTTTATGCATTCTGACGTTCGTAGATACAAGAAAACTGTTAAAATTCTTCAGAAACGTCACTTTTGAAGTGTTTTCTTGTACTTTTAAGCCAATCAGATACCCTACGGGCTCGGAAAGTGCAACGAAACCATCAAATTTTAGCTAGAAACTGTATTTTTGTCGATTTTTATTGAATTTGAACTATATTTCAACGTTTTTTGATGGTTCTGAGCCACCAAACACACTTAAAGCATGCAGAATCGACTCAGAATAGGAAAAGGAGACGTTTAGGTCAATTTTATGCATTCTGGCGTTCGTAGATACAAGAAAACTGTTAAAATTCTTCAGAAACGTCACTTTTGAAGTGTTTTCTTGTACTTTTAAGCCAATCAGATACCCTACGGGCTCGGAAAGTGCAACGAAACCATCAAATTTTAGCTAGAAACTGTATTTTTATCGATTTTTATTGAATTTGAACTATATTTCAACGTTTTTTGATGGTTCTGAGCCACCAAACACACTTAAAGCATGCAGAATCGACTCAGAATAGGAAAAGGAGAC
The DNA here is from genome assembly GCF_036711695.1 of Zophobas morio. Classification (NCBI taxonomy): domain Eukaryota; kingdom Metazoa; phylum Arthropoda; class Insecta; order Coleoptera; family Tenebrionidae; genus Zophobas; species Zophobas morio. The sequence continues at coordinate 209,307 of NW_026973263.1, read as the reverse complement.
GTTTAGGTCAATTTTATGCATTCTGGCGTTCGTAGATACAAGAAAACTGTTAAAATTCTTCAGAAACGTCACTTTTGAAGTGTTTTCTTGTACTTTTAAGCCAATCAGATACCCTACGGACTCGGAAAGTGCAACGAAACCATCAAATTTTAGCTAGAAACTGTATTTTTGTCGATTTTTATTGAATTTGAACTATATTTCAACGTTTTTTGATGGTTCTGAGCCACCAAACACACTTAAAGCATGCAGAATCGACTCAGAATAGGAAAAGGAGACGTTTAGGTCAATTTTATGCATTCTGGCGTTCGTAGATACAAGAAAACTGTTAAAATTCTTCAGAAACGTCACTTTTGAAGTGTTTTCTTGTACTTTTAAGCCAATCAGATACCCTACGGGCTCGGAAAGTGCAACGAAACCATCAAATTTTAGCTAGAAACTGTATTGTTGTCGATTTTTATTGAATTTGAACTATATTTCAAAGTTTTTTGATGGTTCTGAGCCACCAAACACACTTAAAGCATGCAGAATCGACTCAGAATAGGAAAAGGAGACGTTTAGGTCAAATTTATGCATTCTGGCGTTCGTAGATACAAGAAAGCTGTTAAAATTCTTCAGAAACGTCACTTTTGAAGTGTTTTCTTGTACTTTTAAGCCAATCAGATACCCTACGGGCTCGGAAAGTGCAACGAAACCATCAAATTTTAGCTAGAAACTGTATTTTTGTCGATTTTTATTGAATTTGAACTATATTTCAACGTTTTTTGATGGTTCTGAGCCACCAAACACACTTAAAGCATGCAGAATCGACTCAGAATAGGAAAAGGAGACGTTTAGGTCAATTTTATGCATTCTGGCGTTCGTAGATACAAGAAAACCGTTAAAATTCTTCAGAAACGTCACTTCTGAAGTGTTTTCTTGTACTTTTAAGCCAATCAGATACCCAACGGGCTCGGAAAGTGCAACGAAACCATCAAATTTTAGCTAGAAACTGTATTTTTGTCGATTTTTATTGAATTTGAACTATATTTCAACGTTTTTTGATGGTTCTGAGCCACCAAACACACTTAAAGCATGCAGAATCGACTCAGAATAGGAAAAGGAGACGTTTAGGTCAATTTTATGCATTCTGACGTTCGTAGATACAAGAAAACTGTTAAAATTCTTCAGAAACGTCACTTTTGAAGTGTTTTCTTGTACTTTTAAGCCAATCAGATACCCTACGGGCTCGGAAAGTGCAACGAAACCATCAAATTTTAGCTAGAAACTGTATTTTTGTCGATTTTTATTGAATTTGAACTATATTTCAACGTTTTTTGATGGTTCTGAGCCACCAAACACACTTAAAGCATGCAGAATCGACTCAGAATAGGAAAAGGAGACGTTTAGGTCAATTTTATGCATTCTGGCGTTCGTAGATACAAGAAAACTGTTAAAATTCTTCAGAAACGTCACTTTTGAAGTGTTTTCTTGTACTTTTAAGCCAATCAGATACCCTACGGGCTCGGAAAGTGCAACGAAACCATCAAATTTTAGCTAGAAACTGTATTTTTATCGATTTTTATTGAATTTGAACTATATTTCAACGTTTTTTGATGGTTCTGAGCCACCAAACACACTTAAAGCATGCAGAATCGACTCAGAATAGGAAAAGGAGACGTTTAGATCAATTTTATGCATTCTGGCGTTCGTAGATACAAGAAAACTGTTAAAATTCTTCAGAAACGTCACTTTTGAAGTGTTTTCTTGTACTTTTAAGCCAATCAGATAACCTACGGGCTCGGAAAGTGCAACGAAACCATCAAATTTTAGCTAGAAACTGTATTTTTGTCGATTTTTATTGAATTTGAACTATATTTCAACGTTTTTTGATGGTTCTGAGCCACCAAACACACTTAAAGCATGCAGAATCGACTCAGAATAGGAAAAGGAGACGTTTAGGTCAATTTTATGCATTCTGGCGTTCGTAGATACAAGAAAACTGTTAAAATTCTTCAGAAACGTCACTTTTGAAGTGTTTTCTTGTACTTTTAAGCCAATCAGATACCCTACGGGCTCGGAAAGTGCAACGAAACCATCAAATTTTAGCTAGAAACTGTATTTTTGTCGATTTTTATTGAATTTGAACTATATTTCAACGTTTTTTGATGGTTCTGAGCCACCAAACACACTTAAAGCATGCAGAATCGACTCAGAATAGGAAAAGGAGACGTTTAGGTCAATTTTATGCATTCTGGCGTTCGTAGATACAAGAAAACTGTTAAAATTCTTCAGAAACGTCACTTTTGAAGCGTTTTCTTGTACTTTTAAGCCAATCAGATACCCCACGGGCTCGGAAAGTGCAACGAAACCATCTAATTTTAGCTAGAAACTGTATTTTTGTCGATTTTTATTGAATTTGAACTATATTTCAACGTTTTTTGATGGTTCCGAGCCACCAAACACACTTAAAGCATGCAGAATCGACTCAAAATAGGAAAAGGAGACGTTTAGATCAATTTTATGCATTCTGGGGTTCGTAGATACAAGAAAACTGTTAAAATTCTTCAGAAACGTCACTTTTGAAGTGTTTTCTTGTACTTTTAAGCCAATCAGATACCCTACGGGCTCGGAAAGTGCAACGAAACCATCAAATTTTAGCTAGAAACTGTATTTTTGTCGATTTTTATTGAATTTGAACTATATTTCAACGTTTTTTGATGGTTCTGAGCCACCAAACACACTTAAAGCATGCAGAATCGACTCAGAATAGGAAAAGGAGACGTTTAGGTTAATTTTATGCATTCTGGCGTTCGTAGATACAAGAAAACTGTTAAAATTCTTCAGAAACGTCACTTTTGAAGTGTTTTCTTGTACTTTTAAGCCAATCAGATACCCTACGGGCTCGGAAAGTGCAACGAAACCATCAAATTTTAGCTAGAAACTGTATTTTTGTCGATTTTTATTGAATTTGAACTATATTTCAACGTTTTTTGATGGTTCTGAGCCACCAAACACACTTAAAGCATGCAGAATCGACTCAGAATAGGAAAAGGAGACGTTTAGGTCAATTTTATGCATTCTGGCGGTCGTAGATACAAGAAAACTGTTAAAATTCTTCAGAAACGTCACTTTTGAAGTGTTTTCTTGTACTTTTAAGCCAATCAGATACCCTACGGGCTCGGAAAGTGCAACGAAACCATCAAATTTTAGCTAGAAACTGTATTTTTGTCGATTTTTATTGAATTTGAACTATATTTCAACGTTTTTTGATGGTTCTGAGCCACCAAACACACTTAAAGCATGCAGAATCGACTCAGAATAGGAAAAGGAGACGTTTAGGTCAATTTTATGCATTCTGGCGTTCGTAGATACAAGAAAACTGTTAAAATTCTTCAGAAACGTCACTTTTGAAGTGTTTTCTTGTACTTTTAAGCCAATCAGATACCCAACGGGCTCGGAAAGTGCAACGAAACCATCAAATTTTAGCTAGAAACTGTATTTTTGTCGATTTTTATTGAATTTGAACTATATTTCAACGTTTTTTGATGGTTCTGAGCCACCAAACACACTTAAAGCATGCAGAATCGACTCAGAATAGGAAAAGGAGACGTTTAGGTCAATTTTATGCATTCTGGCGTTCGTAGATACAAGAAAACTGTTAAAATTCTTCAGAAACGTCACTTTTGAAGTGTTTTCTTGTACTTTTAAGCCAATCAGATACCCTACGGGCTCGGAAAGTGCAACGAAACCATCAAATTTTAGCTAGAAACTGTATTTTTGTCGATTTTTATTGAATTTGAACTATATTTCAACGTTTTTTGATGGTTCTGAGCCACCAAACACACTTAAAGCATGCAGAATCGACTCAGAATAGGAAAAGGAGACGTTTAGGTCAAATTTATGCATTCTGGCGTTCGTAGATACAAGAAAGCTGTTAAAATTCTTCAGAAACGTCACTTTTGAAGTGTTTTCTTGTGCTTTTAAGCCAATCAGATACCCTACGGGCTCGGAAAGTGCAACGAAACCATCAAATTTTAGCTGGAAACTGTATTTTTGTCGATTTTTATTGAATTTGAACTATATTTCAACGTTTTTTGATGGTTCTGAGCCACCAAACACACTTAAAGCATGCAGAATCGACTCAGAATAGGAAAAGGAGACGTTTAGGTCAATTTTATGCATTCTGGCGTTCGTAGATACAAGAAAACTGTTAAAATTCTTCAGAAACGTCACTTCTGAAGTGTTTTCTTGTACTTTTAAGCCAATCAGATACCCAACGGGCTCGGAAAGTGCAACGAAACCATCAAATTTTAGCTAGAAACTGTATTTTTGTCGATTCTTATTGAATTTGAACTATATTTCAACGTTTTTTGATGGTTCTGAGCCACCAAACACACTTAAAGCATGCAGAATCGACTCAGAATAGGAAACGGAGACGTTTAGGTCAATTTTATGCATTCTGACGTTCGTAGATACAAGAAAACTGTTAAAATTCTTCAGAAACGTCACTTTTGAAGTGTTTTCTTGTACTTTTAAGCCAATCAGATACCCTACGGGCTCGGAAAGTGCAACGAAACCATCAAATTTTAGCTAGAAACTGTATTTTTGTCGATTTTTATTGAATTTGAACTATATTTCAACGTTTTTTGATGGTTCTGAGCCACCAAACACACTTAAAGCATGCAGAATCGACTCAGAATAGGAAAAGGAGACGTTTAGGTCAATTTTATGCATTCTGGCGTTCGTAGATACAAGAAAACTGTTAAAATTCTTCAGAAACGTCACTTTTGAAGTGTTTTCTTGTACTTTTAAGCCAATCAGATACCCTACGGGCTCGGAAAGTGCAACGAAACCATCAAATTTTAGCTAGAAACTGTATTTTTATCGATTTTTATTGAATTTGAACTATATTTCAACGTTTTTTGATGGTTCTGAGCCACCAAACACACTTAAAGCATGCAGAATCGACTCAGAATAGGAAAAGGAGACGTTTAGATCAATTTTATGCATTCTGGCGTTCGTAGATACAAGAAAACTGTTAAAATTCTTCAGAAACGTCACTTTTGAAGTGTTTTCTTGTACTTTTAAGCCAATCAGATAACCTACGGGCTCGGAAAGTGCAACGAAACCATCAAATTTTAGCTAGAAACTGTATTTTTGTCGATTTTTATTGAATTTGAACTATATTTCAACGTTTTTTGATGGTTCTGAGCCACCAAACACACTTAAAGCATGCAGAATCGACTCAGAATAGGAAAAGGAGACGTTTAGGTCAATTTTATGCATTCTGGCGTTCGTAGATACAAGAAAACTGTTAAAATTCTTCAGAAACGTCACTTTTGAAGCGTTTTCTTGTACTTTTAAGCCAATCAGATACCCCACGGGCTCGGAAAGTGCAACGAAACCATCTAATTTTAGCTAGAAACTGTATTTTTGTCGATTTTTATTGAATTTGAACTATATTTCAACGTTTTTTGATGGTTCTGAGCCACCAAACACACTTAAAGCATGCAGAATCGACTCAAAATAGGAAAAGGAGACGTTTAGATCAATTTTATGCATTCTGGGGTTCGTAGATACAAGAAAACTGTTAATATAGTTCAAATTCAATAAAAATCGACAAAAATACAGTTTCTAGCTAAAATTTGATGGTTTCGTTGCACTTTCCGAGCCCGTAGGGTATCTGATTGGCTTAAAAGTACAAGAAAACACTTCAAAAGTGACGTTTCTGAAGAATTTTAACAGTTTTCTTGTATCTACGAACGCCAGAATGCATAAAATTGACCTAAACGTCTCCTTTTCCTATTCTGAGTCGATTCTGCATGCTTTAAGTGTGTTTGGTGGCTCAGAACCATCAAAAAACGTTGAAATATAGTTCAAATTCAATAAAAATCGACAAAAATATAGTTTCTAGCTAAAATTTGATGGTTTCGTTGCACTTTCCGAGCCCGTAGGGTATCTGATTGGCTTAAAAGTACAAGAAAACACTTCAAAAGTGACGTTTCTGAAGAATTTTAACAGTTTTCTTGTATCTACGAACGCCAGAATGCATAAAATTGACCTAAACGTCTCCTTTTCCTATTCTGAATCGATTCTGCATGCTTTAAGTGTGTTTGGTGGCTCAGAACCATCAAAAAACGTTGAAATATAGTTCAAATTCAATAAAAATCGACAAAAATACAGTTTCTAGCTAAAATTTGATGGTTTCGTTGCACTTTCCGAGCCCGTAGGGTATCTGATTGGCTTAAAAGTACAAGAAAACACTTCAAAAGTGACGTTTCTGAAGAATTTTAACAGTTTTCTTGTATCTACGAACGCCAGAATGCATAAAATTGACCTAAACGTCTCCTTTTCCTATTCTGAGTCGATTCTGCATGCTTTAAGTGTGTTTGGTGGCTCAGAACCATCAAAAAACGTTGAAATATAGTTCAAATTCAATAAAAATCGACAAAAATACAGTTTCTAGCTAAAATTTGATGGTTTCGTTGCACTTTCCGAGCCCGTAGGGTATCTGATTGGCTTAAAAGTACAAGAAAACACTTCAAAAGTGACGTTTCTGAAGAATTTTAACAGTTTTCTTGTATCTACGAACGCCAGAATGCATAAAATTGACCTAAACGTCTCCTTTTCCTATTCTGAGTCGATTCTGCATGCTTTAAGTGTGTTTGGTGGCTCAGAACCATCAAAAAACGTTGAAATATAGTTCAAATTCAATAAAAATCGACAAAAATACAGTTTCTAGCTAAAATTTGATGGTTTCGTTGCACTTTCCGAGCCCGTAGGGTATCTGATTGGCTTAAAAGTACAAGAAAACACTTCAAAAGTGACGTTTCTGAAGAATTTTAACAGTTTTCTTGTATCTACGAACGCCAGAATGCATAAAATTGACCTAAACGTCTCCTTTTCCTATTCTGAGTCGATTCTGCATGCTTTAAGTGTGTTTGGTGGCTCAGAACCATCAAAAAACGTTGAAATATAGTTCAAATTCAATAAAAATCGACAAAAATACAGTTTCTAGCTAAAATTTGATGGTTTCGTTGCACTTTCCGAGCCCGTAGGGTATCTGATTGGCTTAAAAGTACAAGAAAACACTTCAGAAGTGACGTTTCTGAAGAATTTTAACAGTTTTCTTGTATCTACGAACGCCAGAATGCATAAAATTGACCTAAACGTCTCCTTTTCCTATTCTGAGTCGATTCTGCATGCTTTAAGTGTGTTTGGTGGCTCAGAACCATCAAAAAAGTTGAAAAATAGTTCAAATTCAATAAAAATCGACAAAAATACAGTTTCTAGCTAAAATTCGATGGTTTCGTTGCACTTTCCGAGCCCGTAGGGTATCTGATTGGCTTAAAAGTACAAGAAAACACTTCAAAAGTGACGTTTCTGAAGAATTTTAACAGTTTTCTTGTATCTACGAACGCCAGAATGCATAAAATTGACCTAAACGTCTCCTTTTCCTATTCTGAGTCGATTCTGCATGCTTTAAGTGTGTTTGGTGGCTCAGAACCATCAAAAAACGTTGAAATATAGTTCAAATTCAATAAAAATCGACAAAAATACAGTTTCTAGCCAAAATTTGATGGTTTCGTTGCACTTTCCGAGCCCGTAGGGTATCTGATTGGCTTAAAAGTACAAGAAAACACTTGAAAAGTGACGTTTCTGAAGAATTTTAACAGTTTTCTTGTATCTACGAACGCCAGAATGCATAAAATTGACCTAAACGTCTCCTTTTCCTATTCTGAGTCGATTCTGCATGCTTTAAGTGTGTTTGGTGGCTCAGAACCATCAAAAAACGTTGAAATATAGTTCAAATTCAATAAAAATCGACAAAAATACAGTTTCTAGCTAAAATTTGATGGTTTCGTTGCACTTTCCGAGCCCGTAGGGTATCTGATTGGCTTAAAAGTACAAGAAAACATTTCAAAAGTGACGTTTCTAAAGAATTTTAACAGTTTTCTTGTATCTACGAACGCCAGAATGCATAAAATTGACCTAAACGTCTCCTTTTCCTATTCTGAGTCGATTCTGCATGCTTTAAGTGTGTTTGGTGGCTCAGAACCATCAAAAAACGTTGAAATATAGTTCAAATTCAATAAAAATCGACAAAAATACAGTTTCTAGCTAAAATTTGATGGTTTCGTTGCACTTTCCGAGCCCGTAGGGTATCTGATTGGCTTAAAAGTACAAGAAAACACTTCAAAAGTGACGTTTCTGAAGAATTTTAACAGTTTTCTTGTATCTACGAACGCCAGAATGCATAATATTGACCTAAACGTCTCCTTTTCCTATTCTGAGTCGATTCTGCATGCTTTAAGTGTGTTTGGTGGCTCAGAACCATCAAAAAACGTTGAAATATAGTTCAAATTCAATAAAAATCGACAAAAATACAGTTTCTAGCTAAAATTTGATGGTTTCGTTGCACTTTCCGAGCCCGTAGGGTATCTGATTGGCTTAAAAGTACAAGAAAACACTTCAAAAGTGACGTTTCTGAAGAATTTTAACAGTTTTCTTGTATCTACGAACGCCAGAATGCATAAAATTGACCTAAACGTCTCCTTTTCCTATTCTGAGTCGATTCTGCATGCTTTAAGTGTGTTTGGTGGCTCAGAACCATCAAAAAACGTTGAAATATAGTTCAAATTCAATAAAAATCGACAAAAATACAGTTTCTAGCTAAAATTTGATGGTTTCGTTGCACTTTCCGAGCCCGTAGGGTATCTGATTGGCTTAAAAGTACAAGAAAACACTTCAAAAGTGACGTTTCTGAAGAATTTTAACAGTTTTCTTGTATCTACGAACGCCAGAATGCATAAAATTGACCTAAACGTCTCCTTTTCCTATTCTGAGTCGATTCTGCATGCTTTAAGTGTGTTTGGTGGCTCAGAACCATCAAAAAACGTTGAAATATAGTTCAAATTCAATAAAATTCGACAAAAATACAGTTTCTAGCTAAAATTTGATGGTTTCGTTGCACTTTCCGAGCCCGTAGGGTATCTGATTGGCTTAAAAGTACAAGAAAACACTTCAAAAGTGACGTTTCTGAAGAATCTAAACAGTTTTCTTGTATCTACGAACGCCAGAATGCATAAAATTGACCTAAACGTCTCCTTTTCCTATTCTGAGTCGATTCTGCATGCTTTAAGTGTGTTTGGTGGCTCAGAACCATCAAAAAACGTTGAAATATAGTTCAAATTCAATAAAAATCGACAAAAATACAGTTTCTAGCTAAATTTTGATGGTTTCGTTGCACTTTCCGAGCCCGTAGGGTATCTGATTGGCTTAAAAGTACAAGAAAACACTTCAAAAGTGACGTTTCTGAAGAATTTTAACAGTTTTCTTGTATCTACGAACGCCAGAATGCATAAAATTGACCTAAACGTCTCCTTTTCCTATTCTGAGTCGATTCTGCATGCTTTAAGTGTGTTTGGTGGCTCAGAACCATCAAAAAACGTTGAAATATAGTTCAAATTCAATAAAAATCGACAAAAATACAGTTTCTAGCTAAAATTTGATGGTTTCGTTGCACTTTCCGAGCCCGTACGGTATCTGATTGGCTTAAAAGTACAAGAAAACACTTCAAAAGTGACGTTTCTGAAGAATTTTAACAGTTTTCTTGTATCTACGAACGCCAGAATGCATAAAATTGACCTAAACGTCTCCTTTTCCTATTCTGAGTCGATTCTGCATGCTTTAAGTGTGTTTGGTGGCTCAGAACCATCAAAAAACGTTGAAATATAGTTCAAATTCAATAAAAATCGACAAAAATACAGTTTCTAGCTAAAATTTGATGGTTTCGTTGCACTTTCCGAGCCCGTAGGGTATCTGATTGGCTTAAAAGTACAAGAAAACACTTCAAAAGTGACGTTTCTGAAGAATTTTAACAGTTTTCTTGTATCTACGAACGCCAGAATGCATAAAATTGACCTAAACGTCTCCTTTTCCTATTCTGAGTCGATTCTGCATGCTTTAAGTGTGTTTGGTGGCTCAGAACCATCAAAAAACGTTGAAATATAGTTCAAATTCAATAAAAATCGACAAAAATACAGTTTCTAGCTAAAATTTGATGGTTTCGTTGCACTTTCCGAGCCCGTCGGGTATCTGATTGGCTTAAAAGTACAAGAAAACACTTCAAAAGTGACGTTTCTGAAGAATTTTAACAGTTTTCTTGTATCTACGAACGCCAGAATGCATAAAATTGACCTAAACGTCTCCTTTTCCTATTCTGAGTCGATTCTGCATGCTTTAAGTGTGTTTGGTGGCTCAGAACCATCAAAAAACGTTGAAATATAGTTCAAATTCAATAAAAATCGACAAAAATACAGTTTCTAGCTAAAATTTGATGGTTTCGTTGCACTTTCCGAGCCCGTTGGGCATCTGATTGGCTTAAAAGTACAAGAAAACACTTCAAAAGTGACGTTTCTGAAGAATTTTAACAGTTTTCTTGTATCTACGAACGCCAGAATGCATAAAATTGACCTAAACGTCTCCTTTTCCTATTCTGAGTCGATTCTGCATGCTTTAAGTGTGTTTGGTGGCTCAGAACCATCAAAAAACTTTGAAATATAGTTCAAATTCAATAAAAATCGACAAAAATACAGTTTCTAGCTAAAATTTGATGGTTTCGTTGCACTTTCCGAGCCCGTAGGGTATCTGATTGGCTTAAAAGTACAAGAAAACACTTCAAAAGTGACGTTTCTGAAGAATTTTAACAGTTTTCTTGTATCTACGAACGCCAGAATGCATAAAATTGACCTAAACGTCTACTTTTCCTATTCTGAGTCGATTCTGCATGCTTTAAGTGTGTTTGGTGGCTCAGAACCATCAAAAAACGTTGAAATATAGTTCAAATTCCATAAAAATCGACAAAAATACAGTTTCTAGCTAAAATTTGATGGTTTCGTTGCACTTTCCGAGCGCGTAGGGTATCTGATTGGCTTAAAAGTACAAGAAAACACTTCAAAAGTGACGTTTCTGAAGAATTTTAAGTTTTCTTGTATCTACGAACGCCAGAATGCATAAAATTGACCTAAACGTCTCCTTTTCCTATTCTGAGTCGATTCTGCATGCTTTAAGTGTGTTTGGTGGCTCAGAACCATCAAAAAACGTTGAAATATAGTTCAAATTCAATAAAAATCGACAAAAATACAGTTTCTAGCTAAAATTTGATGGTTTCGTTGCACTTTCCGAGCCCGTAGGGTATCTGATTGGCTTAAAAGTACAAGAAAACATTTCAAAAGTGACGTTTCTGAAGAATTTTAACAGTTTTCTTGTATCTACGAACGCCAGAATGCATAAAATTGACCTAAACATCTCCTTTTCCTATTCTGAGTCGATTCTGCATGCTTTAAGTGTGTTTGGTGGCTCAGAACCATCAAAAAACGTTGAAATATAGTTCAAATTCAATAAAAATCGACAAAAATACAGTTTCTAGCTAAAATTTGATGGTTTCGTTGCACTTTCCGAGCCCGTTGGGTATCTGATTGGCTTAAAAGTACAAGAAAACACTACAAAAGTGACGTTTCTGAAGAATTTTAACAGTTTTCTTGTATCGACGAACGCCAGAATGCATAAAATTGACCTAAACGTCTCCTTTTCCTATTCTGAGTCGATTCTGCATGCTTTAAGTGTGTTTGGTGGCTCAGAACCATCAAAAAACGTTGAAATATAATTCAAATTCAATAAAAATCGACAAAAATACAGTTTCTAGCTAAAATTTGATGGTTTCGTTGCACTTTCCGAGCCCGTAGGGTATCTGATTGGCTTAAAAGTACAAGAAAACATTTCAAAAGTGACGTTTCTGAAGAATTTTAACAGTTTTCTTGTATCTACGAACGCCAGAATGCATAAAATTGACCTAAACATCTCCTTTTCCTATTCTGAGTCGATTCTGCATGCTTTAAGTGTGTTTGGTGGCTCAGAACCATCAAAAAACGTTGAAATATAGTTCAAATTCAATAAAAATCGACAAAAATACAGTTTCTAGCTAAAATTTGATGGTTTCGTTGCACTTTCCGAGCCCGTAGGGTATCTGATTGGCTTAAAAGTACAAGAAAACACTTCAAAAGTGACGTTTCTGAAGAATTTTAACAGTTTTCTTGTATCTACGAACGCCAGAATGCATAAAATTGACCTAAACGTCTCCTTTTCCTATTCTGAGTCGATTCTGCATGCTTTAAGTGTGTTTGGTGGCTCAGAACCATCAAAAAACGTTGAAATATAGTTCAAATTCAATAAAAATCGACAAAAATACAGTTTCTAGCTAAAATTTGATGGTTTCGTTGCACTTTCCGAGCCCGTAGGGTATCTGATTGGCTTAAAAGTACAAGAAAACACTTCAAAAGTGACGTTTCTGAAGAATTTTAACAGTTTTCTTGTATCTACGAACGCCAGAATGCATAAAATTGACCTAAACGTCTCCTTTTCCTATTCTGAGACGATTCTGCATGCTTTAAGTGTGTTTGGTGGCTCAGAACCATCAAAAAACGTTGAAATATAGTTCAAATTCAATAAAAATCGACAAAAATACAGTTTCTAGCTAAAATTTGATGGTTTCGTTGCACTTTCCGAGCCCGTAGGGTATCTGATTGGCTTAAAAGTACAAGAAAACACTTCAAAAGTGACGTTTCTGACGAATTTTAACAGTTTTCTTGTATCTACGAACGCCAGAATGCATAAAATTGACCTAAACGTCTCCTTTTCCTATTCTGAGTCGATTCTGCATGCTTTAAGTGTGTTTGGTGGCTCAGAACCATCAAAAAACGTTGAAATATAGTTCAAATTCAATAAAAATCGACAAAAATACAGTTTCTAGCTAAAATTTTATGGTTTCGTTGCACTTTCCGAGCCCGTAGGGTATCTGATTGGCTTAAAAGTACAAGAAAACACTTCAAAAGTGACGTTTCTGAAGAATTTTAACAGTTTTCTTGTATCTACGAACGCCAGAATGCATAAAATTGACCTAAACGTCTGCTTTTCCTATTCTGAGTCGATTCTGCATGCTTTAAGTGTGTTTGGTGGCTCAGAACCATCAAAAAACGTTGAAATATAGTTCAAATTCAATAAAAATCGACAAAAATACAGTTTCTAGCTAAAATTTGATGGTTTCGTTGCACTTTCCGAGCCCGTAGGGTATCTGATTGGCTTAAAAGTACAAGAAAACACTTCAAAAGTGACGTTTCTGAAGAATTTTAACAGTTTTCTTGTATCTACGAACGCCAGAATGCATAAAATGGACCTAAACGTCTCCTTTTCCTATTCTGAGTCGATTCTGCATGCTTTAAGTGTGTTTGGTGGCTCAGAACCATCAAAAAACGTTGAAATATAGTTCAAATTCCATAAAAATCGACAAAAATACAGTTTCTAGCTAAAATTTGATGGTTTCGTTGCACTTTCCGAGCGCGTAGGGTATCTGATTGGCTTAAAAGTACAAGAAAACACTTCAAAAGTGACGTTTCTGAAGAATTTTAAGTTTTCTTGTATCTACGAACGCCAGAATGCATAAAATTGACCTAAACGTCTCCTTTTCCTATTCTGAGTCGATTCTGCATGCTTTAAGTGTGTTTGGTGGCTCAGAACCATCAAAAAACGTTGAAATATAGTTCAAATTCAATAAAAATCGACAAAAATACAGTTTCTAGCTAAAATTTGATGGTTTCGTTGCACTTTCCGAGCCCGTAGGGTATCTGATTGGCTTAAAAGTACAAGAAAACATTTCAAAAGTGACGTTTCTGAAGAATTTTAACAGTTTTCTTGTATCTACGAACGCCAGAATGCATAAAATTGACCTAAACATCTCCTTTTCCTATTCTGAGTCGATTCTGCATGCTTTAAGTGTGTTTGGTGGCTCAGAACCATCAAAAAACGTTGAAATATAGTTCAAATTCAATAAAAATCGACAAAAATACAGTTTCTAGCTAAAATTTGATGGTTTCGTTGCACTTTCCGAGCCCGTTGGGTATCTGATTGGCTTAAAAGTACAAGAAAACACTTCAAAAGTGACGTTTCTGAAGAATTTTAACAGTTTTCTTGTATCGACGAACGCCAGAATGCATAAAATTGACCTAAACGTCTCCTTTTCCTATTCTGAGTCGATTCTGCATGCTTTAAGTGTGTTTGGTGGCTCAGAACCATCAAAAAACGTTGAAATATAATTCAAATTCAATAAAAATCGACAAAAATACAGTTTCTAGCTAAAATTTGATGGTTTCGTTGCACTTTCCGAGCCCGTAGGGTATCTGATTGGCTTAAAAGTACAAGAAAACATTTCAAAAGTGACGTTTCTGAAGAATTTTAACAGTTTTCTTGTATCTACGAACGCCAGAATGCATAAAATTGACCTAAACATCTCCTTTTCCTATTCTGAGTCGATTCTGCATGCTTTAAGTGTGTTTGGTGGCTCAGAACCATCAAAAAACGTTGAAATATAGTTCAAATTCAATAAAAATCGACAAAAATACAGTTTCTAGCTAAAATTTGATGGTTTCGTTGCACTTTCCGAGCCCGTAGGGTATCTGATTGGCTTAAAAGTACAAGAAAACACTTCAAAAGTGACGTTTCTGAAGAATTTGAACAGTTTTCTTGTATCTACGAACGCCAGAATGCATAAAATTGACCTAAACGTCTCCTTTTCCTATTCTGAGTCGATTCTGCATGCTTTAAGTGTGTTTGGTGGTTCAGAACCATCAAAAAACGTTGAAATATAGTTCAAATTCAATAAAAATCGACAAAAATACAGTTTCTAGCTAAAATTTGATGGTTTCGTTGCACTTTCCGAGCCCGTAGGGTATCTGATTGGCTTAAAAGTACAAGAAAACACTTCAAAAGTGACGTTTCTGACGAATTTTAACAGTTTTCTTGTATCTACGAACGCCAGAATGCATAAAATTGACCTAAACGTCTCCTTTTCCTATTCTGAGTCGATTCTGCATGCTTTAAGTGTGTTTGGTGGCTCAGAACCATCAAAAAACGTTGAAATATAGTTCAAATTCAATAAAAATCGACAAAAATACAGTTTCTAGCTAAAATTTTATGGTTTCGTTGCACTTTCCGAGCCCGTAGGGTATCTGATTGGCTTAAAAGTACAAGAAAACACTTCAAAAGTGACGTTTCTGAAGAATTTTAACAGTTTTCTTGTATCTACGAACGCCAGAATGCATAAAATTGACCTAAACGTCTGCTTTTCCTATTCTGAGTCGATTCTGCATGCTTTAAGTGTGTTTGGTGGCTCAGAACCATCAAAAAACGTTGAAATATAGTTCAAATTCAATAAAAATCGACAAAAATACAGTTTCTAGCTAAAATTTGATGGTTTCGTTGCACTTTCCGAGCCCGTAGGGTATCTGATTGGCTTAAAAGTACAAGAAAACACTTCAAAAGTGACGTTTCTGAAGAATTTTAACAGTTTTCTTGTATCTACGAACGCCAGAATGCATAAAATGGACCTAAACGTCTCCTTTTCCTATTCTGAGTCGATTCTGCATGCTTTAAGTGTGTTTGGTGGCTCAGAACCATCAAAAAACGTTGAAATATAGTTCAAATTCAATAAAAATCGACAAAAATACAGTTTCTAGCTAAAATTTGATGGTTTCGTTGCACTTTCCGAGCCCGTAGGGTATCTGATTGGCTTAAAAGTACAAGAAAACACTTCAAAAGTGACGTTTCTGAAGAATTTTAACAGTTTTCTTGTATCTACGAACGCCAGAATGCATAAAATTGACCTAAACGTCTTCTTTTCCTATTCTGAGTCGATTCTGCATGCTTTAAGTGTGTTTGGTGGCTCAGAACCATCAAAAAACGTTGAAATATAGTTCAAATTCAATAAAAATCGACAAAAATACAGTTTCTAGCTAAAATTTGATGGTTTCGTTGCACTTTCCGAGCCCGTAGGGTATCTGATTGGCTTAAAAGTACAAGAAAACACTTCAAAAGTGACGTTTCTGAAGAATTTTAAGTTTTCTTGTATCTACGAACGCCAGAATGCATAAAATTGACCTAAACGTCTCCTTTTCCTATTCTGAGTCGATTCTGCATGCTTTAAGTGTGTTTGGTGGCTCAGAACCATCAAAAAACGTTGAAATATAGTTCAAATTCAATAAAAATCGACAAAAATACAGTTTCTAGCTAAAATTTGATGGTTTCGTTGCACTTTCCGAGCCCGTAGGGTATCTGATTGGCTTAAAAGTACAAGAAAACACTTCAAAAGTGACGTTTCTGAAGAATTTTAACAGTTTTCTTGTATCTACGAACGCCAGAATGCATAAAATTGACCTAAACGTCTCCTTTTCCTATTCTGAGTCGATTCTGCATGCTTTAAGTGTGTTTGGTGGCTCAGAACCATCAAAAAACGTTGAAATATAGTTCAAATTCAATAAAAATCGACAAAAATACAGTTTCTAGCTAAAATTTGATGGTTTCGTTGCACCTTCCGAGCCCGTAGGGTATCTGATTGGCTTAAAAGTACAAGAAAACACTTCAAAAGTGACGTTTCTGAAGAATTTTAACAGTTTTCTTGTATCTACGAACGCCACAATGCATAAAATTGACCTAAACGTCTCCTTTTCCTATTCTGAGTCGATTCTGCATGCTTTAAGTGTGTTTGGTGGCTCAGAACCATCAAAAAACGTTGAAATATAGTTCAAATTCAATAAAAATCGACAAAAATACAGTTTCTAGCTAAAATTTGATGGTTTCGTTGCACTTTCCGAGCCCGTAGGGTATCTGATTGGCTTAAAAGTACAAGAAAACACTTCAAAAGTGACGTTTCTGAAGAATTTTAACAGTTTTCTTGTATCTACGAACGCCAGAATGCATAAAATTGACCTAAACGTCTCCTTTTCCTATTCTGAGTCGATTCTGCGTGCTTTAAGTGTGTTTGGTGGCTCAGAACCATCAAAAAACGTTGAAATATAGTTCAAATTCAATAAAAATCGACAAAAATACAGTTTCTAGCTAAAATTTGATGGTTTCGTTGCACTTTCCGAGCCCGTAGGGTATCTGATTGGCTTAAAAGTACAAGAAAACACTTCAAAAGTGACGTTTCTGAAGAATTTTAACAGTTTTCTTGTATCTACGAACGCCAGAATGCATAAAATTGACCTAAACGTCTCCTTTTCCTATTCTGAGTCGATTCTGCATGCTTTAAGTGTGTTTGGTGGCTCAGAACCATCAAAAAACGTTGAAATATAGTTCAAATTCAATAAAAATCGACAAAAATACAGTTTCTAGCTAAAATTTGATGGTTTCGTTGCACTTTCCGAGCCCGTTGGGTATCTGATTGGCTTAAAAGTACAAGAAAACACTTCAAAAGTGACGTTTCTGAAGAATTTTAACAGTTTTCTTGTATCTACGAACGCCAGAATGCATAAAATTGACCTAAATGTCTCCTTTTCCTATTCCGAGTCGATTCTGCATGCTTTAAGTGTGTTTGGTGGCTCAGAACCATCAAAAAACGTTGAAATATAGTTCAAATTCAATAAAAATCGACAAAAATACAGTTTCTAGCTAAAATTTGATGGTTTCGTTGCACTTTCCGAGCCCGTAGGGTATCTGATTGGCTTAAAAGTACAAGAAAACACTTCAAAAGTGACGTTTCTGAAGAATTTTAACAGTTTTCTTGTATCTACGAACGCCAGAATGCATAAAATTGACCTAAACGTCTCCTTTTCCTATTCTGAGTCGATTCTGCATGCTTTAAGTGTGTTTGGTGGCTCAGAACCATCAAAAAACGTTGAAATATAGTTCAAATTCAATAAAAATCGACAAAAATACAGTTTCTAGCTAAAATTTGATGGTTTCGTTGCACTTTCCGAGCCCGTAGGGTATCTGATTGGCTTAAAAGTACAAGAAAACACTTCAAAAGTGACGTTTCTGAAGAATTTTAACAGTTTTCTTGTAACTACGAACGCCAGAATGCATAAAATTGACCTAAACGTCTCCTTTTCCTATTCTGAGTCGATTCTGCATGCTTTAAGTGTGTTTGGTGGCTCAGAACCATCAAAAAACGTTGAAATATAGTTCAAATTCAATAAAAATCGACAAAAATACAGTTTCTAGCTAAAATTTGATGGTTTCGTTGCACTTTCCGAGCCCGTAGGGTATCTGATTGGCTTAAAAGTACAAGAAAACACTTCAAAAGTGACGTTTCTGAAGAATTTTAACAGTTTTCTTGTATCTACGAACGCCAGAATGCATAAAATTGACCTAAACGTCTCCTTTTCCTATTCTGAGACGATTCTGCATGCTTTAAGTGTGTTTGGTGGCTCAGAACCATCAAAAAACGTTGAAATATAGTTCAAATTCAATAAAAATCGACAAAAATACAGTTTCTAGCTAAAATTTGATGGTTTCGTTGCACTTTCCGAGCCCGTAGGGTATCTGATTGGCTTAAAAGTACAAGAAAACACTTCAAAAGTGACGTTTCTGACGAATTTTAACAGTTTTCTTGTATCTACGAACGCCAGAATGCATAAAATTGACCTAAACGTCTCCTTTTCCTATTCTGAGTCGATTCTGCATGCTTTAAGTGTGTTTGGTGGCTCAGAACCATCAAAAAACGTTGAAATATAGTTCAAATTCAATAAAAATCGACAAAAATACAGTTTCTAGCTAAAATTTTATGGTTTCGTTGCACTTTCCGAGCCCGTAGGGTATCTGATTGGCTTAAAAGTACAAGAAAACACTTCAAAAGTGACGTTTCTGAAGAATTTTAACAGTTTTCTTGTATCTACGAACGCCAGAATGCATAAAATTGACCTAAACGTCTGCTTTTCCTATTCTGAGTCGATTCTGCATGCTTTAAGTGTGTTTGGTGGCTCAGAACCATCAAAAAACGTTGAAATATAGTTCAAATTCAATAAAAATCGACAAAAATACAGTTTCTAGCTAAAATTTGATGGTTTCGTTGCACTTTCCGAGCCCGTAGGGTATCTGATTGGCTTAAAAGTACAAGAAAACACTTCAAAAGTGACGTTTCTGAAGAATTTTAACAGTTTTCTTGTATCTACGAACGCCAGAATGCATAAAATTGACCTAAACGTCTCCTTTTCCTATTCTGAGTCGATTCTGCATGCTTTAAGTGTGTTTGGTGGCTCAGAACCATCAAAAAACGTTGAAATATAGTTCAAATTCAATAAAAATCGACAAAAATACCGTTTCTAGCTAAAATTTGATGGTTTCGTTGCACTTTCCGAGCCCGTAGGGTATCTGATTGGCTTAAAAGTACAAGAAAACACTTCAAAAGTGACGTTTCTGAAGAATTTTAACAGTTTTCTTGTATCTACGAACGCCAGAATGCATAAAATTGACCTAAACGTCTTCTTTTCCTATTCTGAGTCGATTCTGCATGCTTTAAGTGTGTTTGGTGGCTCAGAACCATCAAAAAACGTTGAAATATAGTTCAAATTCAATAAAAATCGACAAAAATACAGTTTCTAGCTAAAATTTGATGGTTTCGTTGCACTTTCCGAGCCCGTAGGGTATCTGATTGGCTTAAAAGTACAAGAAAACACTTCAAAAGTGACGTTTCTGAAGAATTTTAAGTTTTCTTGTATCTACGAACGCCAGAATGCATAAAATTGACCTAAACGTCTCCTTTTCCTATTCTGAGTCGATTCTGCATGCTTTAAGTGTGTTTGGTGGCTCAGAACCATCAAAAAACGTTGAAATATAGTTCAAATTCAATAAAAATCGACAAAAATACAGTTTCTAGCTAAAATTTGATGGTTTCGTTGCACTTTCCGAGCCCGTAGGGTATCTGATTGGCTTAAAAGTACAAGAAAACACTTCAAAAGTGACGTTTCTGAAGAATTTTAACAGTTTTCTTGTATCTACGAACGCCAGAATGCATAAAATTGACCTAAACGTCTCCTTTTCCTATTCTGAGTCGATTCTGCATGCTTTAAGTGTGTTTGGTGGCTCAGAACCATCAAAAAACGTTGAAATATAGTTCAAATTCAATAAAAATCGACAAAAATACAGTTTCTAGCTAAAATTTGATGGTTTCGTTGCACTTTCCGAGCCCGTAGGGTATCTGATTGGCTTAAAAGTACAAGAAAACACTTCAAAAGTGACGTTTCTGAAGAATTTTAACAGTTTTCTTGTATCTACGAACGCCAGAATGCATAAAATTGACCTAAACGTCTCCTTTTCCTATTCTGAGTCGATTCTGCATGCTTTAAGTGTGTTTGGTGGCTCAGAACCATCAAAAAACGTTGAAATATAGTTCAAATTCAATAAAAATCGACAAAAATACAGTTTCTAGCTAAAATTTGATGGTTTCGTTGCACTTTCCGAGCCCGTAGGGTATCTGATTGGCTTAAAAGTACAAGAAAACACTTCAAAAGTGACGTTTCTGAAGAATTTTAACAGTTTTCTTGTATCTACGAACGCCAGAATGCATAAAATTGACCTAAACGTCTCCTTTTCCTATTCTGAGTCGATTCTGCATGCTTTAAGTGTGTTTGGTGGCTCAGAACCATCAAAAAACGTTGAAATATAGTTCAAATTCAATAAAAATCGACAAAAATACAGTTTCTAGCTAAAATTTGATGGTTTCGTTGCACTTTCCGAGCCCGTAGGGTATCTGATTGGCTTAAAAGTACAAGAAAACACTTCAAAAGTGACGTTTCTGAAGAATTTTAACAGTTTTCTTGTATCTACGAACGCCAGAATGCATAAAATTGACCTAAACGTCTCCTTTTCCTATTCTGAGTCGATTCTGCATGCTTTAAGTGTGTTTGGTGGCTCAGAACCATCAAAAAACATTGAAATATAGTTCAAATTCAATAAAAATCGACAAAAATACAGTTTCTAGCTAAAATTTGATGGTTTCGTTGCACTTTCCGAGCCCGTTGGGTATCTGATTGGCTTAAAAGTACAAGAAAACACTTCAAAAGTGACGTTTCTGAAGAATTTTAACAGTTTTCTTGTATCTACGAACGCCAGAATGCATAAAATTGACCTAAACGTCTCCTTTTCCTATTCTGAGTCGATTCTGCATGCTTTAAGTGTGTTTGGTGGCTCAGAACCATCAAAAAACGTTGAAATATAGTTCAAATTCAATAAAAATCGACAAAAATACAGTTTCTAGCTAAAATTTGATGGTTTCGTTGCACTTTCCGAGCCCGTAGGGCATCTGATTGGCTTAAAAGTACAAGAAAACACTTCAAAAGTGACGTTTCTGAAGAATTTTAACAGTTTTCTTGTATCAACGAACGCCAGAATGCATAAAATTGACCTAAACGTCTCCTTTTCCTATTCTGAGTCGATTCTGCATGCTTTAAGTGTGTTTGGTGGCTCAGAACCATCAAAAAACGTTGAAATATAGTTCAAATTCAATAAAAATCGACAAAAATGCAGTTTCTAGCTAAAATTTGATGGTTTCGTTGCACTTTCCGAGCCCGTAGGGCATCTGATTGGCTTAAAAGTACAAGAAAACACTTCAAAAGTGACGTTTCTGAAGAATTTTAACAGTTTTCTTGTATCTACGAACGCCAGAATGCATAAAATTGACCTAAATGTCTCCTTTTCCTATTCCGAGTCGATTCTGCATGCTTTAAGTGTGTTTGGTGGCTCAGAACCATCAAAAAACGTTGAAATATAGTTCAAATTCAATAAAAATCGACAAAAATACAGTTTCTAGCTAAAATTTGATGGTTTCGTTGCACTTTCCGAGCCCGTAGGGTATCTGATTGGCTTAAAAGTATAAGAAAACACTTCAAAAGTGACGTTTCTGAAGAATTTTAACAGTTTTCTTGTATCTACGAACGCCAGAATGCATAAAATTGACCTAAACGTCTCCTTTTCCTATTCTGAGTCGATTCTGCATGCTTTAAGTGTGTTTGGTGGCTCAGAACCATCAAAAAACGTTGAAATATAGTTCAAATTCAATAAAAATCGACAAAAATACAATTTCTAGCTAAAATTTGATGGTTTCGTTGCACTTTCCGAGCCCGTAGGGTATCTGATTGGCTTAAAAGTACAAGAAAACACTTCAAAAGTGACGTTTCTGAAGAATTTTAACAGTTTTCTTGTATCTACGAACGCCAGAATGCATAAAATTGACCTAAACGTCTCCTTTTCCAATTCTGAGTCGATTCTGCATGCTTTAAGTGTGTTTGGTGGCTCAGAACCATCAAAAAACGTTGAAATATAGTTCAAATTCAATAAAAATCGACAAAAATACAGTTTCTAGCTAAAATTTGATGGTTTCGTTGCACTTTCCGAGCCCATAGGGTATCTGATTGGCTTAAAAGTACAAGAAAACACTTCAAAAGTGACGTTTCTGAAGAATTTTAACAGTTTTCTTGTATCTACGAACGCCAGAATGCATAAAATTGACCTAAACGTCTCCTTTTCCTATTCTGAGTCGATTCTGCATGCTTTAAGTGTGTTTGGTGGCTCAGAACCATCAAAAAACGTTGAAATATTGTTCAAATTCAATAAAAATCGACAAAAATACAGTTTCTAGCTAAAATTTTATGGTTTCGTTGCACTTTCCGAGCCCGTAGGGTATCTGATTGGCTTAAAAGTACAAGAAAACACTTCAAAAGTGACGTTTCGGAAGAATTTTAACAGTTTTCTTGTATCTACGAACGCCAGAATGCATAAAATTGACCTAAACGTCTCCTTTTCCTATTCTGAGTCGATTCTGCATGCTTTAAGTGTGTTTGGTGGCTCAGAACCATCAAAAAACGTTGAAATATAGTTCAAATTCAATAAAAATCGACAAAAATACAGTTTCTAGCTAAAATTTGATGGTTTCGTTGCACTTTCCGAGCCCGTAGTGTATCTGATTGGCTTAAAAGTACAAGAAAACACTTCAAAAGTGACGTTTCTGAAGAATTTTAACAGTTTTCTTGTATCTACGAACGCCAGAATGCATAAAATTGACCTAAACGTCTCCTTTTCCTATTCTGAGTCGATTCTGCATGCTTTAAGTGTGTTTGGTGGCTCAGAACCATCAAAAAACGTTGAAATATAGTTCAAATTCAATAAAAATCGACAAAAATACAGTTTCTAGCTAAAATTTGATGGTTTCGTTGCACTTTCCGAGCCCGTAGGGTATCTAATTGGCTTAAAAGTACAAGAAAACACTTCAAAAGTGACGTTTCTGAAGAATTTTAACAGTTTTCTTGTATCTACGAACGCCAGAATGCATAAAATTGACCTAAACGTCTCCTTTTCCTATTCTGAGTCGATTCTGCATGCTTTAAGTGTGTTTGGTGGCTCAGAACCATCAAAAAACGTTGAAATATAGTTCAAATTCAATAAAAATCGACAAAAATACAGTTTCTAGCTAAAATTTGATGGTTTCGTTGCACTTTCCGAGCCCGTTGGGTATCTGATTGGCTTAAAAGTACAAGAAAACACTTCAAAAGTGACGTTTCTGAAGAATTTTAACAGTTTTCTTGTATCTACGAACGCCAGAATGCATAAAATTGACCTAAACGTCTCCTTTTCCTATTCTGAGTCGATTCTGCATGCTTTAAGTGTGTTTGGTGGCTCAGAACCATCAAAAAACGTTGAAATATAGTTCAAATTCAATAAAAATCGACAAAAATACAGTTTCTAGCTAAAATTTGATGGTTTCGTTGCACTTTCCGAGCCCGTAGGGTATCTGATTGGCTTAAAAGTACAAGAAAACATTTCAAAAGTGACGTTTCTGAAGAATTTTAACAGTTTTCTTGTATCTACGAACGCCAGAATGCATAAAATCGACCTAAACATCTCCTTTTCCTATTCTGAGTCGATTCTGCATGCTTTAAGTGTGTTTGGTGGCTCAGAACCATCAAAAACGTTGAAATATAGTTCAAATTCAATAAAAATCGACAAAAATACAGTTTCTAGCTAAAATTTGATGGTTTCGTTGCACTTTCCGAGCCCGTAGGGTATCTGATTGGCTTAAAAGTACAAGAAAACACTTCAAAAGTGACGTTTCTGAAGAATTTTAACAGTTTTCTTGTATCTACGAATGCCAGAATGCATAAAATTGACCTAAACGTCTCCTTTTCCTATTCTGAGTCGATTCTGCATGCTTTAAGTGTGTTTGGTGGCTGAGAACCATCAAAAAACGTTGAAATATAGTTCAAATTCAATAAAAATCGACAAAAATACAGTTTCTAGCTAAAATTTGATGGTTTCGTTGCACTTTCCGAGCCCGTAGGGTATCTGATTGGCTTAAAAGTACAAGAAAACACTTCAAAAGTGACATTTCTGAAGAATTTTAACAGTTTTCTTGTATCTACGAACGCCAGAATGCATAAAATTGACCTAAACGTCTCCTTTTCCTATTCTGAGTCGATTCTGCATGCTTTAAGTGTGTTTGGTGGCTCAGAACCATCAAAAAACGTTGAAATATAGTTCAAATTCAATAAAAATCGACAAAAATACAGTTTCTAGCTAAAATTTGATGGTTTCGTTGCACTTTCCGAGCCCGTAGGGTATCTGATTGGCTTAAAAGTACAAGAAAACACTTCAAAAGTGACGTTTCTGAAGAATTTTAACAGTTTTCTTGTATCTACGAACGCCAGAATGCATAAAATTGACCTAAACGTCTTCTTTTCCTATTCTGAGTCGATTCTGCATGCTTTAAGTGTGTTTGGTGGCTCAGAACCATCAAAAAACGTTGAAATATAGTTCAAATTCAATAAAAATCGACAAAAATACAGTTTCTAGCTAAAATTTGATGGTTTCGTTGCACTTTCCGAGCCCGTAGGGTATCTGATTGGCTTAAAAGTACAAGAAAACACTTCAAAAGTGACGTTTCTGAAGAATTTTAAGTTTTCTTGTATCTACGAACGCCAGAATGCATAAAATTGATCTAAACGTCTCCTTTTCCTATTCTGAGTCGATTCCGCATGCTTTAAGTGTGTTTGGTGGCTCAGAACCATCAAAAAACGTTGAAATATAGTTCAAATTCAATAAAAATCGACAAAAATACAGTTTCTAGCTAAAATTTGATGGTTTCGTTGCACTTTCCGAGCCCGTAGCGTATCTGATTGGCTTAAAAGTACAAGAAAACACTTCAAAAGTGACGTTTCTGAAGAATTTTAACAGTTTTCTTGTATCTACGAACGCCAGAATGCATAAAATTGACCTAAACGTCTCCTTTTCCTATTCTGAGTCGATTCTGCATGCTTTAAGTGTGTTTGGTGGCTCAGAACCATCAAAAAACGTTGAAATATAGTTCAAATTCAATAAAAATCGACAAAAATACAGTTTCTAGCTAAAATTTGATGGTTTCGTTGCACTTTCCGAGCCCATAGGGTATCTGATTGGCTTAAAAGTACAAGAAAACACTTCAAAAGTGACGTTTCTGAAGAATTTTAACAGTTTTCTTGTATCTACGAACGCCAGAATGCATAAAATTGACCTAAACGTCTCCTTTTCCTATTCTGAGTCGATTCTGCATGCTTTAAGTGTGTTTGGTGGCTCAGAACCATCAAAAAACGTTGAAATATAGTTCAAATTCAATAAAAATCGACAAAAATACAGTTTCTAGCTAAAATTTGATGGTTTCGTTGCACTTTCCGAGCCCGTAGGGTATCTGATTGGCTTAAAAGTACAAGAAAACACTTCAAAAGTGACGTTTCTGAAGAATTTTAACAGTTTTCTTGTATCTACGAACGCCAGAATGCATAAAATTGACCTAAACGTCTCCTTTTCCTATTCTGAGTCGATTCTGCATGCTTTAAGTGTGTTTGGTGGCTCAGAACCATCAAAAAACGTTGAAATATAGTTCAAATTCAATAAAAATCGACAAAAATACAGTTTCTAGCTAAAATTTGATGGTTTCGTTGCACTTTCCGAGCCCGTAGGGTATCTGATTGGCTTAAAAGTACAAGAAAACATTTCAAAAGTGACGTTTCTGAAGAATTTTAACAGTTTTCTTGTATCTACGAACGCCAGAATGCATAAAATTGACCTAAACATCTCCTTTTCCTATTCTGAGTCGATTCTGCATGCTTTAAGTGTGTTTGGTGGCTCAGAACCATCAAAAACGTTGAAATATAGTTCAAATTCAATAAAAATCGACAAAAATACAGTTTCTAGCTAAAATTTGATGGTTTCGTTGCACTTTCCGAGCCCGTAGGGTATCTGATTGGCTTAAAAGTACAAGAAAACACTTCAAAAGTGACGTTTCTGAAGAATTTTAACAGTTTTCTTGTATCTACGAATGCCAGAATGCATAAAATTGACCTAAACGTCTCCTTTTCCTATTCTGAGTCGATTCTGCATGCTTTAAGTGTGTTTGGTGGCTGAGAACCATCAAAAAACGTTGAAATATAGTTCAAATTCAATAAAAATCGACAAAAATACAGTTTCTAGCTAAAATTTGATGGTTTCGTTGCACTTTCCGAGCCCGTAGGGTATCTGATTGGCTTAAAAGTACAAGAAAACACTTCAAAAGTGACATTTCTGAAGAATTTTAACAGTTTTCTTGTTTCTACGAACGCCAGAATGCATAAAATTGACCTAAACGTCTCCTTTTCCTATTCTGAGTCGATTCTGCATGCTTTAAGTGTGTTTGGTGGCTCAGAACCATCAAAAAACGTTGAAATATAGTTCAAATTCAATAAAAATCGACAAAAATACAGTTTCTAGCTAAAATTTGATGGTTTCGTTGCACTTTCCGAGCCCGTAGGGTATCTGATTGGCTTAAAAGTACAAGAAAACACTTCAAAAGTGACGTTTCTGAAGAATTTTAACAGTTTTCTTGTATCTACGAACGCCAGAATGCATAAAATTGACCTAAACGTCTTCTTTTCCTATTCTGAGTCGATTCTGCATGCTTTAAGTGTGTTTGGTGGCTCAGAACCATCAAAAAAGTTGAAATATAGTTCAAATTCAATAAAAATCGACAAAAATACAGTTTCTAGCTAAAATTTGATGGTTTCGTTGCACTTTCCGAGCCCGTAGGGTATCTGATTGGCTTAAAAGTACAAGAAAACACATCAAAAGTGACGTTTCTGAAGAATTTTAAGTTTTCTTGTATCTACGAACGCCAGAATGCATAAAATTGATCTAAACGTCTCCTTTTCCTATTCTGAGTCGATTCTGCATGCTTTAAGTGTGTTTGGTGGCTCAGAACCATCAAAAAACGTTGAAATATAGTTCAAATTCAATAAAAATCGACAAAAATACAGTTTCTAGCTAAAATTTGATGGTTTCGTTGCACTTTCCGAGCCCGTAGCGTATCTGATTGGCTTAAAAGTACAAGAAAACACTTCAAAAGTGACGTTTCTGAAGAATTTTAACAGTTTTCTTGTATCTACGAACGCCAGAATGCATAAAATTGACCTAAACGTCTCCTTTTCCTATTCTGAGTCGATTCTGCATGCTTTAAGTGTGTTTGGTGGCTCAGAACCATCAAAAAACGTTGAAATATAGTTCAAATTCAATAAAAATCGACAAAAATACAGTTTCTAGCTAAAATTTGATGGTTTCGTTGCACTTTCCGAGCCCATAGGGTATCTGATTGGCTTAAAAGTACAAGAAAACACTTCAAAAGTGACGTTTCTGAAGAATTTTAACAGTTTTCTTGTATCTACGAACGCCAGAATGCATAAAATTGACCTAAACGTCTCCTTTTCCTATTCTGAGTCGATTCTGCATGCTTTAAGTGTGTTTGGTGGCTCAGAACCATCAAAAAACGTTGAAATATAGTTCAAATTCAATAAAAATCGACAAAAATACAGTTTCTAGCTAAAATTTGATGGTTTCGTTGCACTTTCCGAGCCCGTAGGGTATCTGATTGGCTTAAAAGTACAAGAAAACACTTCAAAAGTGACGTTTCTGAAGAATTTTAACAGTTTTCTTGTATCTACGAACGCCAGAATGCATAAAATTGACCTAAACGTCTCCTTTTCCTATTCTGAGTCGATTCTGCATGCTTTAAGTGTGTTTGGTGGCTCAGAACCATCAAAAAACGTTGAAATATAGTTCAGATTCAATAAAAATCGACAAAAATACAGTTTCTAGCTAAAATTTGATGGTTTCGTTGCACTTTCCGAGCCCGTAGGGTATCTGATTGGCTTAAAAGTACAAGAAAACACTTCAAAAGTGACGTTTCTGAAGAATTTTAACAGTTTTCTTGTATCTACGAACGCCAGAATGCATAAAATTGACCTAAACGTCTCCTTTTCCTATTCTGAGTCGATTCTGCATGCTTTAAGTGTGTTTGGTGGCTCAGAACCATCAAAAAACGTTGAAATATAGTTCAAATTCAATAAAAATCGACAAAAATACAGTTTCTAGCTAAAATTTGATGGTTTCGTTGCACTTTCCGAGCCCGTAGGATATCTGATTGGCTTAAAAGTACAAGAAAACACTTCAAAAGTGACGTTTCTGAAGAATTTTAACAGTTTTCTTGTATCTACGAACGCCAGAATGCATAAAATTGACCTAAACGTCTCCTTTTCCTATTCTGAGTCGATTCTGCATGCTTTAAGTGTGTTTGGTGGCTCAGAACCATCAAAAAACGTTGAAATATAGTTCAAATTCAAGAAAAATCGACAAAAATACAGTTTCTAGCTAAAATTTGATGGTTTCGTTGCACTTTCCGAGCCCGTAGGGTATCTGATTGGCTTAAAAGTACAAGAAAACACTTCAAAAGTGACGTTTCTGAAGAATTTTAACAGTTTTCTTGTATCTACGAACGCCAGAATGCATAAAATTGACCTAAACATCTCCTTTTCCTATTCTGAGTCGATTCTGCATGCTTTAAGTGTGTTTGGTGGCTCAGAACCATCAAAAAACGTTGAAATATAGTTCAAATTCAATAAAAATCGACAAAAATACAGTTTCTAGCTAAAATTTGATGGTTTCGTTGCACTTTCCGAGCCCGTAGGGTATCTGATTGGCTTAAAAGTACAAGAAAACACTTCAAAAGTGACGTTTCTGAAGAATTTTAA
Organism: Zophobas morio; assembly: GCF_036711695.1. NCBI lineage: Eukaryota > Metazoa > Arthropoda > Insecta > Coleoptera > Tenebrionidae > Zophobas > Zophobas morio. Next base: position 180,418 of record NW_026973263.1, on the reverse strand, counting down.
CAGTTTTCTTGTATCAACGAACGCCAGAATGCATAAAATTGACCTAAACGTCTCCTTTTCCTATTCTGAGTCGATTCTGCATGCTTTAAGTGTGTTTGGTGGCTCAGAACCATCAAAAAACGTTGAAATATAGTTCAAATTCAATAAAAATCGGCAAAAATACAGTTTCTAGCTAAAATTTGATGGTTTCGTTGCACTTTCCGAGCCCGTAGGGTATCTGATTGGCTTAAAAGTACAAGAAAACATTTCAAAAGTGACGTTTCTGAAGAAGTTTAACAGTTTTCTTGTATCTACGAACGCCAGAATGCATAAAATTGACCTAAACGTCTCCTTTTCCTATTCTGAGTCGATTCTGCATGCTTTAAGTGTGTTTGGTGGCTCAGAACCATCAAAAACGTTGAAATATAGTTCAAATTCAATAAAAATCGACAAAAATACAGTTTCTAGCTAAAATTTGATGGTTTCGTTGCACTTTCCGAGCCCGTAGGGTATCTGATTGGCTTAAAAGTACAAGAAAACACTTCAAAAGTGACGTTTCTGAAGAATTTTAACAGTTTTCTTGTATCTACGAATGCCAGAATGCATAAAATTGACCTAAACGTCTCCTTTTCCTATTCTGAGTCGATTCTGCATGCTTTAAGTGTGTTTGGTGGCTGAGAACCATCAAAAAACGTTGAAATATAGTTCAAATTCAATAAAAATCGACAAAAATACAGTTTCTAGCTAAAATTTGATGGTTTCGTTGCACTTTCCGAGCCCGTAGGGTATCTGATTGGCTTAAAAGTACAAGAAAACACTTCAAAAGTGACATTTCTGAAGAATTTTAACAGTTTTCTTGTATCTACGAACGCCAGAATGCATAAAATTGACCTAAACGTCTCCTTTTCCTATTCTGAGTCGATTCTGCATGCTTTAAGTGTGTTTGGTGGCTCAGAACCATCAAAAAACGTTGAAATATAGTTCAAATTCAATAAAAATCGACAAAAATACAGTTTCTAGCTAAAATTTGATGGTTTCGTTGCACTTTCCGAGCCCGTTGGGTATCTGATTGGCTTAAAAGTACAAGAAAACACTTCAAAAGTGACGTTTCTGAAGAATTTTAACAGTTTTCTTGTATCTACGAACGCCAGAATGCATAAAATTGACCTAAACGTCTTCTTTTCCTATTCTGAGTCGATTCTGCATGCTTTAAGTGTGTTTGGTGGCTCAGAACCATCAAAAAACGTTGAAATATAGTTCAAATTCAATAAAAATCGACAAAAATACAGTTTCTAGCTAAAATTTGATGGTTTCGTTGCACTTTCCGAGCCCGTAGGGTATCTGATTGGCTTAAAAGTACAAGAAAACACTTCAAAAGTGACGTTTCTGAAGAATTTTAAGTTTTCTTGTATCTACGAACGCCAGAATGCATAAAATTGATCTAAACGTCTCCTTTTCCTATTCTGAGTCGATTCTGCATGCTTTAAGTGTGTTTGGTGGCTCAGAACCATCAAAAAACGTTGAAATATAGTTCAAATTCAATAAAAATCGACAAAAATACAGTTTCTAGCTAAAATTTGATGGTTTCGTTGCACTTTCCGAGCCCGTAGCGTATCTGATTGGCTTAAAAGTACAAGAAAACACTTCAAAAGTGACGTTTCTGAAGAATTTTAACAGTTTTCTTGTATCTACGAACGCCAGAATGCATAAAATTGACCTAAACGTCTCCTTTTCCTATTCTGAGTCGATTCTGCATGCTTTAAGTGTGTTTGGTGGCTCAGAACCATCAAAAAACGTTGAAATATAGTTCAAATTCAATAAAAATCGACAAAAATACAGTTTCTAGCTAAAATTTGATGGTTTCGTTGCACTTTCCGAGCCCATAGGGTATCTGATTGGCTTAAAAGTACAAGAAAACACTTCAAAAGTGACGTTTCTGAAGAATTTTAACAGTTTTCTTGTATCTACGAACGCCAGAATGCATAAAATTGACCTAAACGTCTCCTTTTCCTATTCTGAGTCGATTCTGCATGCTTTAAGTGTGTTTGGTGGCTCAGAACCATCAAAAAACGTTGAAATATAGTTCAAATTCAATAAAAATCGACAAAAATACAGTTTCTAGCTAAAATTTGATGGTTTCGTTGCACTTTCCGAGCCCGTAGGGTATCTGATTGGCTTAAAAGTACAAGAAAACACTTCAAAAGTGACGTTTCTGAAGAATTTTAACAGTTTTCTTGTATCTACGAACGCCAGAATGCATAAAATTGACCTAAACGTCTCCTTTTCCTATTCTGAGTCGATTCTGCATGCTTTAAGTGTGTTTGGTGGCTCAGAACCATCAAAAAACGTTGAAATATAGTTCAAATTCAATAAAAATCGACAAAAATACAGTTTCTAGCTAAAATTTGATGGTTTCGTTGCACTTTCCGAGCCCGTAGGGTATCTGATTGGCTTAAAAGTACAAGAAAACACTTCAAAAGTGACGTTTCTGAAGAATTTTAACAGTTTTCTTGTATCTACGAACGCCAGAATGCATAAAATTGACCTAAACGTCTCCTTTTCCTATTCTGAGTCGATTCTGCATGCTTTAAGTGTGTTTGGTGGCTCAGAACCATCAAAAAACGTTGAAATATAGTTCAAATTCAATAAAAATCGACAAAAATACAGTTTCTAGCTAAAATTTGATGGTTTCGTTGCACTTTCCGAGCCCGTAGGATATCTGATTGGCTTAAAAGTACAAGAAAACACTTCAAAAGTGACGTTTCTGAAGAATTTTAACAGTTTTCTTGTATCTACGAACGCCAGAATGCATAAAATTGACCTAAACGTCTCCTTTTCCTATTCTGAGTCGATTCTGCATGCTTTAAGTGTGTTTGGTGGCTCAGAACCATCAAAAAACGTTGAAATATAGTTCAAATTCAAGAAAAATCGACAAAAATACAGTTTCTAGCTAAAATTTGATGGTTTCGTTGCACTTTCCGAGCCCGTAGGGTATCTGATTGGCTTAAAAGTACAAGAAAACACTTCAAAAGTGACGTTTCTGAAGAATTTTAACAGTTTTCTTGTATCTACGAACGCCAGAATGCATAAAATTGACCTAAACATCTCCTTTTCCTATTCTGAGTCGATTCTGCATGCTTTAAGTGTGTTTGGTGGCTCAGAACCATCAAAAAACGTTGAAATATAGTTCAAATTCAATAAAAATCGACAAAAATACAGTTTCTAGCTAAAATTTGATGGTTTCGTTGCACTTTCCGAGCCCGTAGGGTATCTGATTGGCTTAAAAGTACAAGAAAACACTTCAAAAGTGACGTTTCTGAAGAATTTTAACAGTTTTCTTGTATCTACGAACGCCAGAATGCATAAAATTGACCTAAACGTCTCCTTTTCCTATTCTGAGTCGATTCTGCATGCTTTAAGTGTGTTTGGTGGCTCAGAACCATCAAAAAACGTTGAAATATAGTTCAAATTCAATAAAAATCGGCAAAAATACAGTTTCTAGCTAAAATTTGATGGTTTCGTTGCACTTTCCGAGCCCGTAGGGTATCTGATTGGCTTAAAAGTACAAGAAAACATTTCAAAAGTGACGTTTCTGAAGAAGTTTAACAGTTTTCTTGTATCTACGAACGCCAGAATGCATAAAATTGACCTAAACGTCTCCTTTTCCTATTCTGAGTCGATTCTGCATGCTTTAAGTGTGTTTGGTGGCTCAGAACCATCAAAAAACGTTGAAATATAGTTCAAATTCAATAAAAATCGACAAAAATACAGTTTCTAGCTAAAATTTGATGGTTTCGTTGCACTTTCCGAGCCCGTAGGGTATCTGATTGGCTTAAAAGTACAAGAAAACACTTCAAAAGTGACGTTTCTGAAGAATTTTAACAGTTTTCTTGTATCTACGAACGCCAGAATGCATAAAATTGACCTAAACGTCTCCTTTTCCTATTCTGAATCGATTCTGCATGCTTTAAGTGTGTTTGGTGGCTCAGAACCATCAAAAAACGTTGAAATATAGTTCAAATTCAATAAAAATCGACAAAAATACAGTTTCTAGCTAAAATTTGATGGTTTCGTTGCACTTTCCGAGCCCGTAGGGTATCTGATTGGCTTAAAAGTACAAGAAAACACTTCAAAAGTGACGTTTCTGAAGAATTTTAACAGTTTTCTTGTATCTACGAACGCCAGAATGCATAAAATTGACCTAAACGTCTCCTTTTCCTATTCTGAGTCGATTCTGCAATGCTTTAAGTGTGTTTGGTGGCTCAGAACCATCAAAAAACGTTGAAATATAGTTCAAATTCAATAAAAATCGACAAAAATACAGTTTCTAGCTAAAATTTGATGGTTTCGTTGCACTTTCCGAGCCCGTAGGGTATCTGATTGGCTTAAAAGTACAAGAAAACACTTCAAAAGTGACGTTTCTGAAGAATTTTAACAGTTTTCTTGTATCTACGAACGCCAGAATGCATAAAATTGACCTAAACGTCTCCTTTTCCTATTCTGAGTCGATTCTGCATGCTTTAAGTGTGTTTGGTGGCTCAGAACCATCAAAAAACGTTGAAATATAGTTCAAATTCAATAAAAATCGACAAAATACAGTCTCTAGCTAAAATTTGATGGTTTCGTTGCACTTTCCGAGCCCGTAGGGTATCTGATTGGCTTAAAAGTACAAGAAAACACTTCAAAAGTGACGTTTCTGAAGAATTTTAACAGTTTTCTTGTATCTACGAACGCCAGAATGCATAAAATTGACCTAAACGTCTCCTTTTCCTATTCTGAGTCGATTCTGCATGCTTTAAGTGTGTTTGGTGGCTCAGAACCATCAAAAAACGTTGAAATATAGTTCAAATTCAATAAAAATCGACAAAAATACAGTTTCTAGCTAAAATTTGATGGTTTCGTTGCACTTTCCGAGCCCGTAGGGTATCTGATTGGCTTAAAAGTACAAGAAAACACTTCAAAAGTGACGTTTCTGAAGAATTTTAACAGTTTTCTTGTATCTACGAACGCCAGAATGCATAAAATTGACCTAAACGTCTCCTTTTCCTATTCTGAGTCGATTCTGCATGCTTTAAGTGTGTTTGGTGGCTCAGAACCATCAAAAAACGTTGAAATATAGTTCAAATTCAATAAAAATCGACAAAAATACAGTTTCTAGCTAAAATTTGATGGTTTCGTTGCACTTTCCGAGCCCGTTGGGTATCTGATTGGCTTAAAAGTACAAGAAAACACTTCAAAAGTGACGTTTCTGAAGAATTTTAACAGTTTTCTTGTATCTACGAACGCCAGAATGCATAAAATTGACCTAAACGTCTCCTTTTCCTATTCTGAGTCGATTCTGCATGCTTTAAGTGTGTTTGGTGGCTCAGAACCATCAAAAAACGTTGAAATATAGTTCAAATTCAATAAAAATCGACAGAAATACAGTTTCTAGCTAAAATTTGATGGTTTCGTTGCACTTTCCGAGCCCGTGGGGTATCTGATTGGCTTAAAAGTACAAGAAAACACTTCAAAAGTGACGTTTCTGAAGAATTTTAACAGTTTTCTTGTATCTACGAACGCCAGAATGCATAAAATTGACCTAAACGTCTCCTTTTCCTATTCTGAGTCGATTCTGCATGCTTTAAGTGTGTTTGGTGGCTCAGAACCATCAAAAAACGTTGAAATATAGTTCAAATTCAATAAAAATCGACAAAAATACAGTTTCTAGCTAAAATTTTATGGTTTCGTTGCACTTTCCGAGCCCGTAGGGTATCTGATTGGCTTAAAAGTACAAGAAAACACTTCAAAAGTGACGTTTCTGAAGAATTTTAACAGTTTTCTTGTATCTACGAACGCCAGAATGCATAAAATTGACCTAAACGTCTCCTTTTCCTATTCTGAGTCGATTCTGCATGCTTTAAGTGTGTTTGGTGGCTCAGAACCATCAAAAAACGTTGAAATATAGTTCAAATTCAATAAAAATCGACAAAAATACAGTTTCTAGCTAAAATTTGATGGTTTCGTTGCACTTTCCGAGCCCGTAGGGTATCTGATTGGCTTAAAAGTACAAGAAAACACTTCAAAAGTGACGTTTCTGAAGAATTTTAACAGTTTTCTTGTATCTACGAACGCCAGAATGCCATAAAATTGACCTAAACGTCTCCTTTTCCTATTCTGAGTCGATTCTGCATGCTTTAAGTGTGTTTGGTGGCTCAGAACCATCAAAAAACGTTGAAATATAGTTCAAATTCAATAAAAATCGACAAAAATACAGTTTCTAGCTAAAATTTGATGGTTTCGTTGCACTTTCCGAGCCCGTAGGGTATCTGATTGGCTTAAAAGTACAAGAAAACACTTCAAAAGTGACGTTTCTGAAGAATTTTAACAGTTTTCTTGTATCAACGAACGCCAGAATGCATAAAATTGACCTAAACGTCTCCTTTTCCTATTCTGAGTCGATTCTGCATGCTTTAAGTGTGTTTGGTGGCTCAGAACCATCAAAAAACGTTGAAATATAGTTCAAATTCAATAAAAATCGACAAAAATACAGTTTCTAGCTAAAATTTGATGGTTTCGTTGCACTTTCCGAGCCCGTAGGGTATCTGATTGGCTTAAAAGTACAAGAAAACACTTCAAAAGTGACGTTTCTGAAGAATTTTAACAGTTTTCTTGTATCTACGAACGCCAGAATGCATAAAATTGACCTAAACGTCTCCTTTTCCTATTCTGAGTCGATTCTGCATGCTTTAAGTGTGTTTGGTGGCTCAGAACCATCAAAAAACGTTGAAATATAGTTCAAATTCAATAAAAATCGACAAAAATACAGTTTCTAGCTAAAATTTGATGGTTTCGTTGCACTTTCCGAGCCCGTAGGGTATCTGATTGGCTTAAAAGTACAAGAAAACACTTCAAAAGTGACGTTTCTGAAGAATTTTAACAGTTTTCTTGTATCTACGAACGCCAAAATGCATAAAATTGACCTAAACGTCTCCTTTTCCTATTCTGAGTCGATTCTGCATGCTTTAAGTGTGTTTGGTGGCTCAGAACCATCAAAAAACGTTGAAATATAGTTCAAATTCAATAAAAATCGACAAAAATACAGTTTCTAGCTAAAATTTGATGGTTTCGTTGCACTTTCCGAGCCCGTAGGGTATCTGATTGGCTTAAAAGTACAAGAAAACACTTCAAAAGTGACGTTTCTGAAGAATTTTAACAGTTTTCTTGTATCAACGAACGCCAGAATGCATAAAATTGACCTAAACGTCTCCTTTTCCTATTCTGAGTCGATTCTGCATGCTTTAAGTGTGTTTGGTGGCTCAGAACCATCAAAAAACGTTGAAATATAGTTCAAATTCAATAAAAATCGACAAAAATACAGTTTCTAGCTAAAATTTGATGGTTTCGTTGCACTTTCCGAGCCCGTAGGGTATCTGATTGGCTTAAAAGTACAAGAAAACACTTCAAAAGTGACGTTTCTGAAGAATTTTAACAGTTTTCTTGTATCTACGAACGCCAGAATGCATAAAATTGACCTAAACGTCTCCTTTTCCTATTCTGAGTCGATTCTGCATGCTTTAAGTGTGTTTGGTGGCTCAGAACCATCAAAAAACGTTGAAATATAGTTCAAATTCAATAAAAATCGACAAAAATACAGTTTCTAGCTAAAATTTGATGGTTTCGTTGCACTTTCCGAGCCCGTAGGGTATCTGATTGGCTTAAAAGTACAAGAAAACACTTCAAAAGTGACGTTTCTGAAGAATTTTAACAGTTTTCTTGTATCTACGAACGCCAGAATGCATAAAATTGACCTAAACGTCTCCTTTTCCTATTCTGAGTCGATTCTGCATGCTTTAAGTGTGTTTGGTGGCTCAGAACCATCAAAAAACGTTGAAATATAGTTCAAATTCAATAAAAATCGACAAAAATACAGTTTCTAGCTAAAATTTGATGGTTTCGTTGCACTTTCCGAGCCCGTAGGGTATCTGATTGGCTTAAAAGTACAAGAAAACACTTCAAAAGTGACGTTTCTGAAGAATTTTAACAGTTTTCTTGTATCTACGAACGCCAGAATGCATAAAATTGACCTAAACGTCTCCTTTTCCTATTCTGAGTCGATTCTGCATGCTTTAAGTGTGTTTGGTGGCTCAGAACCATCAAAAAACGTTGAAATATAGTTCAAATTCAATAAAAATCGACAAAAATACAGTTTCTAGCTAAAATTTGATGGTTTCGTTGCACTTTCCGAGCCCGTAGGGTATCTGATTGGCTTAAAAGTACAAGAAAACACTTCAAAAGTGACGTTTCTGAAGAATTTTAACAGTTTTCTTGTATCTACGAACGCCAGAATGCATAAAATTGACCTAAACGTCTCCTTTTCCTATTCTGAGTCGATTCTGCATGCTTTAAGTGTGTTTGGTGGCTCAGAACCATCAAAAAACGTTGAAATATAGTTCAAATTCAATAAAAATCGACAAAAATACAGTTTCTAGCTAAAATTTGATGGTTTCGTTGCACTTTCCGAGCCCGTAGGGTATCTGATTGGCTTAAAAGTACAAGAAAACACTTCAAAAGTGACGTTTCTGAAGAATTTTAACAGTTTTCTTGTATCTACGAACGCCAGAATGCATAAAATTGACCTAAACGTCTCCTTTTCCTATTCTGAGTCGATTCTGCATGCTTTAAGTGTGTTTGGTGGCTCAGAACCATCAAAAAACGTTGAAATATAGTTCAAATTCAATAAAAATCGACAAAAATACAGTTTCTAGCTAAAATTTGATGGTTTCGTTGCACTTTCCGAGCCCGTTGGGTATCTGATTGGCTTAAAAGGACAAGAAAACACTTCAAAAGTGACGTTTCTGAAGAATTTTAACAGTTTTCTTGTATCTACGAACGCCAGAATGCATAAAATTGACCTAAACGTCTCCTTTTCCTATTCTGAGTCGATTCTGCATGCTTTAAGTGTGTTTGGTGGCTCAGAACCATCAAAAAACGTTGAAATATAGTTCAAATTCAATAAAAATCGACAAAAATACAGTTTCTAGCTAAAATTTGATGGTTTCGTTGCACTTTCCGAGCCCGTAGGTTATCTGATTGGCTTAAAAGTACAAGAAAACACTTCAAAAGTGACGTTTCTGAAGAATTTTAACAGTTTTCTTGTATCTACGAACGCCAGAATGCATAAAATTGACCTAAACGTCTCCTTTTCCTATTCTGAGTCGATTCTGCATGCTTTAAGTGTGTTTGGTGGCTCAGAACCATCAAAAAACGTTGAAATATAGTTCAAATTCAATAAAAATCGACAAAAATACAGTTTCTAGCTAAAATTTGATGGTTTCGTTGCACTTTCCGAGCCCGTAGGGTATCTGATTGGCTTAAAAGTACAAGAAAACACTTCAAAAGTGACGTTTCTGAAGAATTTTAACAGTTTTCTTGTATCTACGAACGCCAGAATGCATAAAATTGACCTAAACGTCTCCTTTTCCTATTCTGAGTCGATTCTGCATGCTTTAAGTGTGTTTGGTGGCTCAGAACCATCAAAAAACGTTGAAATATAGTTCAAATTCAATAAAAATCGACAAAAATACAGTTTCTAGCTAAAATTTGATGGTTTCGTTGCACTTTCCGAGCCCGTAGGGTATCTGATTGGCTTAAAAGTACAAGAAAACACTTCAAAAGTGACGTTTCTGAAGAATTTTAACAGTTTTCTTGTATCTACGAACGCCAGAATGCATAAAATTGACCTAAACGTCTCCTTTTCCTATTCTGAGTCGATTCTGCATGCTTTAAGTGTGTTTGGTGGCTCAGAACCATCAAAAAACGTTGAAATATAGTTCAAATTCAATAAAAATCGACAAAAATACAGTTTCTAGCTAAAATTTGATGGTTTCGTTGCACTTTCCGAGCCCGTAGGGTATCTGATTGGCTTAAAAGTACAAGAAAACACTTCAAAAGTGACGTTTCTGAAGAATTTTAACAGTTTTCTTGTATCTACGAACGCCAGAATGCATAAAATTGACCTAAACGTCTCCTTTTCCTATTCTGAGTCGATTCTGCATGCTTTAAGTGTGTTTGGTGGCTCAGAACCATCAAAAAACGTTGAAATATAGTTCAAATTCAATAAAAATCGACAAAAATACAGTTTCTAGCTAAAATTTGATGGTTTCGTTGCACTTTCCGAGCCCGTTGGGTATCTGATTGGCTTAAAAGTACAAGAAAACACTTCAAAAGTGACGTTTCTGAAGAATTTTAACAGTTTTCTTGTATCTACGAACGCCAGAATGCATAAAATTGACCTAAACGTCTCCTTTTCCTATTCTGAGTCGATTCTGCATGCTTTAAGTGTGTTTGGTGGCTCAGAACCATCAAAAAACGTTGAAATATAGTTCAAATTCAATAAAAATCGACAAAAATACAGTTTCTAGCTAAAATTTGATGGTTTCGTTGCACTTTCCGAGCCCGTAGGGTATCTGATTGGCTTAAAAGTACAAGAAAACACTTCAAAAGTGACGTTTCTGAAGAATTTTAACAGTTTTCTTGTATCTACGAACGCCAGAATGCATAAAATTGACCTAAACTTCTCCTTTTCCTATTCTGAGTCGATTCTGCATGCTTTAAGTGTGTTTGGTGGCTCAGAACCATCAAAAAACGTTGAAATATAGTTCAAATTCAATAAAAATCGACAAAAATACAGTTTCTAGCTAAAATTTGATGGTTTCGTTGCACTTTTCCGAGCCCGTAGGGTATCTGATTGGCTTAAAAGTACAAGAAAACACTTCAAAAGTGACGTTTCTGAAGAATTTTAACAGTTTTCTTGTATCTACGAACGCCAGAATGCATAAAATTGACCTAAACGTCTCCTTTTCCTATTCTGAGTCGATTCTGCATGCTTTAAGTGTGTTTGGTGGCTCAGAACCATCAAAAAACGTTGAAATATAGTTCAAATTCAATAAAAATCGACAAAAATACAGTTTCTAGCTAAAATTTGATGGTTTCGTTGCACTTTCCGAGCCCGTAGGGTATCTGATTGGCTTAAAAGTACAAGAAAACACTTCAAAAGTGACGTTTCTGAAGAATTTTAACAGTTTTCTTGTATCTACGAACGCCAGAATGCATAAAATTGACCTAAACGTCTCCTTTTCCTATTCTGAGTCGATTCTGGATGCTTTAAGTGTGTTTGGTGGCTCAGAACCATCAAAAAACGTTGAAATATAGTTCAAATTCAATAAAAATCGACAAAAATACAGTTTCTAGCTAAAATTTGATGGTTTCGTTGCACTTTCCGAGCCCGTAGGGTATCTGATTGGCTTAAAAGTACAAGAAAACATTTCAAAAGTGACGTTTCTGAAGAAGTTTAACAGTTTTCTTGTATCTACGAACGCCAGAATGCATAAAATTGACCTAAACGTCTCCTTTTCCTATTCTGAGTCGATTCTGCATGCTTTAAGTGTGTTTGGTGGCTCAGAACCATCAAAAAACGTTGAAATATAGTTCAAATTCAATAAAAATCGACAAAAATACAGTTTCTAGCTAAAATTTGATGGTTTCGTTGCACTTTCCGAGCCCGTAGGGTATCTGATTGGCTTAAAAGTACAAGAAAACACTTCAAAAGTGACGTTTCTGAAGAATTTTAACAGTTTTCTTGTATCTACGAACGCCAGAATGCATAAAATTGACCTAAACGTCTCCTTTTCCTATTCTGAGACGATTCTGCATGCTTTAAGTGTGTTTGGTGGCTCAGAACCATCAAAAAACGTTGAAATATAGTTCAAATTCAATAAAAATCGACAAAAATACAGTTTCTAGCTAAAATTTGATGGTTTCGTTGCACTTTCCGAGCCCGTAGGGTATCTGATTGGCTTAAAAGTACAAGAAAACACTTCAAAAGTGACGTTTCTGAAGAATTTTAACAGTTTTCTTGTATCTACGAACGCCAGAATGCATAAAATTGACCTAAACGTCTCCTTTTCCTATTCTGAGTCGATTCTGCATGCTTTAAGTGTGTTTGGTGGCTCAGAACCATCAAAAAACGTTGAAATATAGTTCAAATTCAATAAAAATCGACAAAAATACAGTTTCTAGCTAAAATTTGATGCTTTCGTTGCACTTTCCGAGCCCGTAGGGTATCTGATTGGCTTAAAAGTACAAGAAAACACTTCAAAAGTGACGTTTCTGAAGAATTTTAACAGTTTTCTTGTATCTACGAACGCCAGAATGCATAAAATTGACCTAAACGTCTCCTTTTCCTATTCTGAGTCGATTCTGCATGCTTTAAGTGTGTTTGGTGGCTCAGAACCATCAAAAAACGTTGAAATATAGTTCAAATTCAATAAAAATCGACAAAAATACAGTTTCTAGCTAAAATTTGATGGTTTCGTTGCACTTTCCGAGCCCGTAGGGTATCTGATTGGCTTAAAAGTACAAGAAAACACTTCAAAAGTGACGTTTCTGAAGAATTTTAACAGTTTTTCTTGTATCTACGAACGCCAGAATGCATAAAATTGACCTAAACGTCTCCTTTTCCTATTCTGAGTCGATTCTGCATGCTTTAAGTGTGTTTGGTGGCTCAGAACCATCAAAAAACGTTGAAATATAGTTCAAATTCAATAAAAATCGACAAAAATACAGTTTCTAGCTAAAATTTGATGGTTTCGTTGCACTTTCCGAGCCCGTAGGGTATCTGATTGGCTTAAAAGTACAAGAAAACACTTCAAAAGTGACGTTTCTGAAGAATTTTAACAGTTTTCTTGTATCTACGAACGCCAGAATGCATAAAATTGACCTAAACGTCTCCTTTTCCTATTCTGAGTCGATTCTGCATGCTTTAAGTGTGTTTGGTGGCTCAGAACCATCAAAAAACGTTGAAATATAGTTCAAATTCAATAAAAATCGACAAAAATACAGTTTCTAGCTAAAATTTGATGGTTTCGTTGCACTTTCCGAGCCCGTTGGGTATCTGATTGGCTTAAAAGTACAAGAAAACACTTCAAAGTGACGTTTCTGAAGAATTTTAACAGTTTTCTTGTATCTACGAACGCCAGAATGCATAAAATTGACCTAAACGTCTCCTTTTCCTATTCTGAGACGATTCTGCATGCTTTAAGTGTGTTTGGTGGCTCAGAACCATCAAAAAACGTTGAAATATAGTTCAAATTCAATAAAAATCGACAAAAATACAGTTTCTAGCTAAAATTTGATGGTTTCGTTGCACTTTCCGAGCCCGTAGGGTATCTGATTGGCTTAAAAGTACAAGAAAACACTTCAAAAGTGACGTTTCTGAAGAATTTTAACAGTTTTCTTGTATCTACGAACGCCAGAATGCATAAAATTGACCTAAACGTCTCCTTTTCCTATTCTGAGTCGATTCTGCATGCTTTAAGTGTGTTTGGTGGCTCAGAACCATCAAAAAACGTTGAAATATAGTTCAAATTCAATAAAAATCGACAAAAATACAGTTTCTAGCTAAAATTTGATGGTTTCGTTGCACTTTCCGAGCCCGTTGGGTATCTGATTGGCTTAAAAGTACAAGAAAACACTTCAAAAGTGACGTTTCTGAAGAATTTTAACAGTTTTCTTGTATCTACGAACGCCAGAATGCATAAAATTGACCTAAACGTCTCCTTTTCCTATTCTGAGTCGATTCTGCATGCTTTAAGTGTGTTTGGTGGCTCAGAACCATCAAAAAACGTTGAAATATAGTTCAAATTCAATAAAAATCGACAAAAATACAGTTTCTAGCTAAAATTTGATGGTTTCGTTGCACTTTCCGAGCCCGTAGGGTATCTGATTGGCTTAAAAGTACAAGAAAACACTTCAAAAGTGACGTTTCTGAAGAATTTTAACAGTTTTCTTGTATCTACGAACGCCAGAATGCATAAAATTGACCTAAACATCTCCTTTTCCTATTCTGAGTCGATTCTGCATGTTTTAAGTGTGTTTGGTGGCTCAGAACCATCAAAAAACGTTGAAATATAGTTCAAATTCAATAAAAATCGACAAAAATACAGTTTCTAGCTAAAATTTTATGGTTTCGTTGCATTTTCCGAGCCCGTAGGGTATCTGATTGGCTTAAAAGTACAGGAAAACACTTCAAAAGTGACGTTTCTGAAGAATTTTAACAGTTTTCTTGTATCTACGAACGCCAGAATGCATAAAATTGACCTAAACGTCTCCTTTTCCTATTCTGAGTCGATTCTGCATGCTTTAAGTGTGTTTGGTGGCTCAGAACCATCAAAAAACGTTGAAATATAGTTCAAATTCAATAAAAATCGACAGAAATGCAGTTTCTAGCTAAAATTTGATGGTTTCGTTGCACTTTCCGAGCCCGTGGGGTATCTGATTGGCTTAAAAGTACAAGAAAACACTTCAAAAGTGACGTTTCTGAAGAATTTTAACAGTTTTCTTGTATCTACGAACGCCAGAATGCATAAAATTGACCTAAACGTCTCCTTTTCCTATTCTGAGTCGATTCTGCATGCTTTAAGTGTGTTTGGTGGCTCAGAACCATCAAAAAACGTTGAAATATAGTTCAAATTCAATAAAAATCGACAAAAATACAGTTTCTAGCTAAAATTTTATGGTTTCGTTGCACTTTCCGAGCCCGTTGGGTATCTGATTGGCTTAAAAGTACAAGAAAACACTTCAAAAGTGACGTTTCTGAAGAATTTTAACAGTTTTCTTGTATCTACGAACGCCAGAATGCATAAAATTGACCTAAACGTCTCCTTTTCCTATTCTGAGTCGATTCTGCATGCTTTAAGTGTGTTTGGTGGCTCAGAACCATCAAAAAACGTTGAAATATAGTTGAAATTCAATAAAAAGCGACAAAAATACAGTTTCTAGCTAAAATTTGATGGTTTCGTTGCACTTTCCGAGCCCGTAGGGTATCTGATTGGCTTAAAAGTACAAGAAAACACTTCAAAAGTGACGTTTCTGAAGAATTTTAACAGTTTTCTTGTATCTACGAACGCCAGAATGCATAAAATTGACCTAAACGTCTCCTTTTCCTATTCTGAGTCGATTCTGCATGCTTTAAGTGTGTTTGGTGGCTCAGAACCATCAAAAAACGTTGAAATATAGTTCAAATTCAATAAAAATCGACAAAAATACAGTTTCTAGCTAAAATTTGATGGTTTCGTTGCACTTTCCGAGCCCGTAGGGTATCTGATTGGCTTAAAAGTACAAGAAAACACTTCAAAAGTGACGTTTCTGAAGAATTTTAACAGTTTTCTTGTATCTACGAACGCCAGAATGCATAAAATTGACCCAAACGTCTCCTTTTCCTATTCCGAGTCGATTCTGCATGCTTTAAGTGTGTTTGGTGGCTCAGAACCATCAAAAAACGTTGAAATATAGTTCAAATTCAATAAAAATCGACAAAAATACAGTTTCTAGCTAAAATTTGATGGTTTCGTTGCACTTTCCGAGCCCGTAGGGTATCTGATTGGCTTAAAAGTACAAGAAAACACTTCAAAAGTGACGTTTCTGAAGAATTTTAACAGTTTTCTTGTATCTACGAACGCCAGAATGCATAAAATTGACCTAAACGTCTCCTTTTCCTATTCTGAGTCGATTCTGCATGCTTTAAGTGTGTTTGGTGGCTCAGAACCATCAAAAAACGTTGAAATATAGTTCAAATTCAATAAAAATCGACAAAAATACAGTTTCTAGCTAAAATTTGATGGTTTCGTTGTACTTTCCGAGCCCGTAGGGTATCTGATTGGCTTAAAAGTACAAGAAAACACTTCAAAAGTGACGTTTCTGAAGAATTTTAACAGTTTTCTTGTATCTACGAACGCCAGAATGCATAAAATTGACCTAAACGTCTCCTTTTCCTATTCTGAGTCGATTCTGCATGCTTTAAGTGTGTTTGGTGGCTCAGAACCATCAAAAAACGTTGAAATTTAGTTCAAATTCAAAAAAAATCGACAAAAATACAGTTTCTAGCTAAAATTTTATGGTTTCGTTGCACTTTCCGAGCCCGTTGGGTATCTGATTGGCTTAAAAGTACAAGAAAACACTTCAAAAGTGACGTTTCTGAAGAATTTTAACAGTTTTCTTGTATCTACGAACGCCAGAATGCATAAAATTGACCTAAACGTCTCCTTTTCCTATTCTGAGTCGATTCTGCATGCTTTAAGTGTGTTTGGTGGCTCAGAACCATCAAAAAACGTTGAAATATAGTTGAAATTCAATAAAAATCGACAAAAATACAGTTTCTAGCTAAAATTTGATGGTTTCGTTGCACTTTCCGAGCCCGTAGGGTATCTGATTGGCTTAAAAGTACAAGAAAACACTTCAAAAGTGACGTTTCTGAAGAATTTTAACAGTTTTCTTGTATCTACGAACGCCAGAATGCATAAAATTGACCTAAACGTCTCCTTTTCCTATTCTGAGTCGATTCTGCATGCTTTAAGTGTGTTTGGTGGCTCAGAACCATCAAAAAACGTTGAAATATAGTTCAAATTCAATAAAAATCGACAAAAATACAGTTTCTAGCTAAAATTTGATGGTTTCGTTGCACTTTCCGAGCCCGTAGGGTATCTGATTGGCTTAAAAGTACAAGAAAACACTTCAAAAGTGACGTTTCTGAAGAATTTTAACAGTTTTCTTGTATCTACGAACGCCAGAATGCATAAAATTGACCCAAACGTCTCCTTTTCCTATTCCGAGTCGATTCTGCATGCTTTAAGTGTGTTTGGTGGCTCAGAACCATCAAAAAACGTTGAAATATAGTTCAAATTCAATAAAAATCGACAAAAATACAGTTTCTAGCTAAAATTTGATGGTTTCGTTGCACTTTCCGAGCCCGTAGGGTATCTGATTGGCTTAAAAGTACAAGAAAACACTTCAAAAGTGACGTTTCTGAAGAATTTTAACAGTTTTCTTGTATCTACGAACGCCAGAATGCATAAAATTGACCTAAACGTCTCCTTTTCCTATTCTGAGTCGATTCTGCATGCTTTAAGTGTGTTTGGTGGCTCAGAACCATCAAAAAACGTTGAAATATAGTTCAAATTCAATAAAAATCGACAAAAATACAGTTTCTAGCTAAAATTTGATGGTTTCGTTGTACTTTCCGAGCCCGTAGGGTATCTGATTGGCTTAAAAGTACAAGAAAACACTTCAAAAGTGACGTTTCTGAAGAATTTTAACAGTTTTCTTGTATCTACGAACGCCAGAATGCATAAAATTGACCTAAACGTCTCCTTTTCCTATTCTGAGTCGATTCTGCATGCTTTAAGTGTGTTTGGTGGCTCAGAACCATCAAAAAACGTTGAAATATAGATCAAATTCAATAAAAATCGACAAAAATACAGTTTCTAGCTAAAATTTGATGGTTTCGTTGCGCTTTCCGAGCCCGTAGGGTATCTGATTGGCTTAAAAGTACAAGAAAACACTTCAAAAGTGACGTTTCTGAAGAATTTTAACAGTTTTCTTGTATCTACGAACGCCAGAATGCATAAAATTGACCTAAACCTCTCCTTTTCCTATTCTGAGTCGATTCTGCATGCTTTAAGTGTGTTTGGTGGCTCAGAACCATCAAAAAACGTTGAAATATAGTTCAAATTCAATAAAAATCGACAAAAATACAGTTTCTAGCTAAAATTTGATGGTTTCGTTGCACTTTCCGAGCCCGTAGGGTATCTGATTGGCTTAAAAGTACAAGAAAACACTTCAAAAGTGACGTTTCTGAAGAATTTTAACAGTTTTCTTGTATCTACGAACGCCAGAATGCATAAAATTGACCTAAACGTCTCCTTTTCCTATTCTGAGTCGATTCTGCATGCTTTAAGTGTGTTGGTGGCTCAGAACCATCAAAAAACGTTGAAATATAGTTCAAATTCAATAAAAATCGACAAAAATACAGTTTCTAGCTAAAATTTGATGGTTTCGTTGCACTTTCCCAGCCCGTAGGGTTTCTGATTGGCTTAAAAGTACAAGAAAACATTTCAAAAGTGACGTTTCTGAAGAATTTTAACAGTTTTCTTGTATCTACGAACGCCAGAATGCATAAAATTGACCTAAACGTCTCCTTTTCCTATTCTGAGTCGATTCTGCATGCTTTAAGTGTGTTTGGTGGCTCAGAACCATCAAAAAACATTGAAATATAGTTCAAATTCAATAAAAATCGACAAAAATACAGTTTCTAGCTAAAATTTGATGGTTTCGTTGCACTTTCCGAGCCCGTAGGGTATCTGATTGGCTTAAAAGTACAAGAAAACACTTCAAAAGTGACGTTTCTGAAGAATTTTAACAGTTTTCTTGTATCTACGAACGCCAGAATGCATAAAATTGACCTAAACGTCTCCTTTTCCTATTCTGAGTCGATTCTGCATGCTTTAAGTGTGTTTGGTGGCTCAGAACCATCAAAAAACTTTGAAATATAGTTCAAATTCAATAAAAATCGACAAAAATACAGTTTCTAGCTAAAATTTGATGGTTTCGTTGCACTTTCCGAGCCCGTAGGGTATCTGATTGGCTTAAAAGTACAAGAAAACACTTCAAAAGTGACGTTTCTGAAGAATTTTAACAGTTTTCTTGTATCTACGAACGCCAGAATGCATAAAATTGACCTAAACGTCTCCTTTTCCTATTCTGAGTCGATTCTGCATGCTTTAAGTGTGTTTGGTGGCTCAGAACCATCAAAAAACGTTGAAATATAGTTCAAATTCAATAAAAATCGACAAAAATACAGTTTCTAGCTAAAATTTGATGGTTTCGTTGCACTTTCCGAGACCGTAGGGTATCTGATTGGCTTAAAAGTACAAGAAAACACTTCAAAAGTGACGTTTCTGAAGAATTTTAACAGTTTTCTTGTATCTACGAACGCCAGAATGCATAAAATTGACCTAAACGTTTCCTTTTCCTATTCTGAGTCGATTCTGCATGCTTTAAGTGTGTTTGGTGGCTCAGAACCATCAAAAAACGTTGAAATATAGTTCAAATTCAATAAAAATCGACAAAAATACAGTTTCTAGCTAAAATTTGATGGTTTCGTTGCACTTTCCGAGCCCGTAGGGTATCTGATTGGCTTAAAAGTACAAGAAAACACTTCAAAAGTGACGTTTCTGAAGAATTTTAACAGTTTTCTTGTATCTACGAACGCCAGAATGCATAAAATTGACCTAAACGTCTCCTTTTCCTATTCTGAGTCGATTCTGCATGCTTTAAGTGTGTTTGGTGGCTCAGAACCATCAAAAAACGTTGAAATATAGTTCAAATTCAATAAAAATCGACAAAAATACAGTTTCTAGCTAAAATTTGATGGTTTCGTTGCACTTTCCGAGCCCGTAGGGTATCTGATTGGCTTAAAAGTACAAGAAAACACTTCAAAAGTGACGTTTCTGAAGAATTTTAACAGTTTTCTTGTATCTACGAACGCCAGAATGCATAAAATTGACCTAAACGTCTCCTTTTCCTATTCTGAGTCGATTCTGCATGCTTTAAGTGTGTTTGGTGGCTCAGAACCATTAAAAAACGTTGAAATATAGTTCAAATTCAATAAAAATCGACAAAAATACAGTTTCTAGCTAAAATTTGATGGTTTCGTTGCACTTTCCGAGCCCGTAGGGTATCTGATTGGCTTAAAAGTACAAGAAAACACTTCAAAAGTGACGTTTCTGAAGAATTTTAACAGTTTTCTTGTATCTACGAACGCCAGAATGCATAAAATTGACCTAAACGTCTCCTTTTCCTATTCTGAGTCGATTCTGCATGCTTTAAGTGTGTTTGGTGGCTCAGAACCATCAAAAAACGTTGAAATATAGTTCAAATTCAATAAAAATCGACAAAAATACAGTTTCTAGCTAAAATTTGATGGTTTCGTTGCACTTTCCGAGCCCGTAGGGTATCTGATTGGCTTAAAAGTACAAGAAAACACTTCAAAAGTGACGTTTCTGAAGAATTTTAACAGTTTTCTTGTATCTACGAACGCCAGAATGCATAAAATTGACCTAAACGTCTCCTTTTCCTATTCTGAGTCGATTCTGCATGCTTTAAGTGTGTTTGGTGGCTCAGAACCATCAAAAAACGTTGAAATATAGTTCAAATTCAATAAAAATCGACAAAAATACAGTTTCTAGCTAAAATTTGATGGTTTCGTTGCACTTTCCGAGCCCGTAGGGTATCTGATTGGCTTAAAAGTACAAGAAAACACTTCAAAAGTGACGTTTCTGAAGAATTTTAACAGTTTTCTTGTATCTACGAACGCCAGAATGCATAAAATTGACCTAAACGTCTCCTTTTCCTATTCTGAGTCGATTCTGCATGCTTTAAGTGTGTTTGGTGGCTCAGAACCATCAAAAAACGTTGAAATATAGTTCAAATTCAATAAAAATCGACAAAAATACAGTTTCTAGCTAAAATTTGATGGTTTCGTTGCACTTTCCGAGCCCGTAGGGTATCTGATTGGCTTAAAAGTACAAGAAAACACTTCAAAAGTGACGTTTCTGAAGAATTTTAACAGTTTTCTTGTATCTACGAACGCCAGAATGCATAAAATTGACCTAAACGTCTCCTTTTCCTATTCTGAGTCGATTCTGCATGCTTTAAGTGTGTTTGGTGGCTCAGAACCATCAAAAAACGTTGAAATTTAGTTCAAATTCAATAAAAATCGACAAAAATACAGTTTCTAGCTAAAATTTGATGGTTTCGTTGCACTTTCCGAGCCCATAGGGTATCTGATTGGCTTTAAAGTACAAGAAAACACTTCAAAAGTGACGTTTCTGAAGAATTTTAACAGTTTTCTTGTATCTACGAACGCCAGAATGCATAAAATTGACCTAAACGTCTCCTTTTCCTATTCTGAGTCGATTCTGCATGCTTTAAGTGTGTTTGGTGGCTCAGAAACATCAAAAAACGTAGAAATATAGTTCAAATTCAATAAAAATCGACAAAAATACAGTTTTTAGCTAAAATTTGATGGTTTCGTTGCACTTTCCGAGCCCGTAGGGTATCTGATTGGCTTAAAAGTACAAGAAAACACTTCAAAAGTGACGTTTCTGAAGAATTTTAACAGTTTTCTTGTATCTACGAACGCCAGAATGCATAAAATTGACCTAAACGTCTCCTTTTCCTATTCTGAGTCGATTCTGCATGCTTTAAGTGTGTTTGGTGGCTCAGAACCATCAAAAAACGTTGAAATATAGTTCAAATTCAATAAAAATCGACAAAAATACAGTTTCTAGCTAAAATTTGATGGTTTCGTTGCACTTTCCGAGCCCGTAGGGTATCTGATTGGCTTAAAAGTACAAGAAAACACTTCAAAAGTGACGTTTCTGAAGAATTTTAACAGTTTTCTTGTATCTACGAACGCCAGAATGCATAAAATTGACCTAAACGTCTCCTTTTCCTATTCTGAGTCGATTCTGCATGCTTTAAGTGTGTTTGGTGGCTCAGAACCATCAAAAAACGTTGAAATATAGTTCAAATTCAATAAAAATCGACAAAAATACAGTTTCTAGCTAAAATTTGATAGTTTCGTTGCACTTTCCGAGCCCGTAGGGTATCTGATTGGCTTAAAAGTACAAGAAAACACTTCAAAAGTGACGTTTCTGAAGAATTTTAACAGTTTTCTTGTATCTACGAACGCCAGAATGCATAAAATTGACCTAAACGTCTCCTTTTCCTATTCTGAGTCGATTCTGCATGCTTTAAGTGTGTTTGGTGGCTCAGAACCATCAAAAAACGTTGAAATATAGTTCAAATTCAATAAAAATCGACAAAAATACAGTTTCTAGCTAAAATTTGATGGTTTCGTTGCACTTTCCGAGCCCGTTGGGTATCTGATTGGCTTAAAAGTACAAGAAAACACTTCAAAAGTGACGTTTCTGAAGAATTTTAACAGTTTTCTTGTATCTACGAACGCCAGAATGCATAAAATTGACCTAAACGTCTCCTTTTCCTATTCTGAGTCGATTCTGCATGCTTTAAGTGTGTTTGGTGGCTCAGAACCATCAAAAAACGTTGAAATATAGTTCAAATTCAATAAAAATCGACAAAAATACAGTTTCTAGCTAAAATTTGATGGTTTCGTTGCACTTTCCGAGCCCGTAGGGTATCTGATTGGCTTAAAAGTACAAGAAAACACTTCAAAAGTGACGTTTCTGAAGAATTTTAACAGTTTTCTTGTATCTACGAACGCCAGAATGCATAAAATTGACCTAAACGTCTCCTTTTCCTATTCTGAGTCGATTCTGCATGCTTTAAGTGTGTTTGGTGGCTCAGAACCATCAAAAAACGTTGAAATATAGTTCAAATTCAATAAAAATCGACAAAAATACAGTTTCTAGCTAAAATTTGATGGTTTCGTTGCACTTTCCGAGCCCGTAGGGTATCTGATTGGCTTAAAAGTACAAGAAAACACTTCAAAAGTGACGTTTCTGAAGAATTTTAACAGTTTTCTTGTATCTACGAACGCCAGAATGCATAAAATTGACCTAAACGTCTCCTTTTCCTATTCTGAGTCGATTCTGCATGCTTTAAGTGTGTTTGGTGGCTCAGAACCATCAAAAAACGTTGAAATATAGTTCAAATTCAATAAAAATCGACAAAAATACAGTTTCTAGCTAAAATTTGATGGTTTCGTTGCACTTTCCGAGCCCGTAGGGTATCTGATTGGCTTAAAAGTACAAGAAAACACTTCAAAAGTGATGTTTCTGAAGAATTTTAACAGTTTTCTTGTATCTACGAACGCCAGAATGCATAAAATTGACCTAAACGTCTACTTTTCCTATTCTGAGTCGATTCTGCATGCTTTAAGTGTGTTTGGTGGCTCAGAACCATCAAAAAACGTTGAAATATAGTTCAAATTCAATAAAAATCGACAAAAATACAGTTTCTAGCTAAAATTTGATGGTTTCGTTGCACTTTCCGAGCCCGTAGGGTATCTGATTGGCTTAAAAGTACAAGAAAACACTTCAAAAGTGACGTTTCTGAAGAATTTTAACAGTTTTCTTGTATCTACGAACGCCAGAATGCATAAAATTGACCTAAACGTCTCCTTTTCCTATTCTGAGTCGATTCTGCATGCTTTAAGTGTGTTTGGTGGCTCAGAACCATCAAAAAACGTTGAAATATAGTTCAAATTCAATAAAAATCGACAAAAATACAGTTTCTAGCTAAAATTTGATGGTTTCGTTGCACTTTCCGAGCCCGTAGGGTATCTGATTGGCTTAAAAGTACAAGAAAACACTTCAAAAGTGACGTTTCTGAAGAATTTTAACAGTTTTCTTGTATCTACGAACGCCAGAATGCATAAAATTGACCTAAACGTCTCCTTTTCCTATTCTGAGTCGATTCTGCATGCTTTAAGTGTGTTTGGTGGCTCAGAACCATCAAAAAACGTTGAAATATAGTTCAAATTCAATAAAAATCGACAAAAATACAGTTTCTAGCTAAAATTTGATGGTTTCGTTGCACTTTCCGAGCCCATAGGGTATCTGATTGGCTTAAAAGTACAAGAAAACACTTCAAAAGTGACGTTTCTGAAGAATTTTAACAGTTTTCTTGTATCTACGAACGCCAGAATGCATAAAATTGACCTAAACGTCTCCTTTTCCTATTCTGAGTCGATTCTGCATGCTTTAAGTGTGTTTGGTGGCTCAGAACCATCAAAAAACGTTGAAATATAGTTCAAATTCAATAAAAATCGACAAAAATACAGTTTCTAGCTAAAATTTGATGGTTTCGTTGCACTTTCCGAGCCCGTAGGGTATCTGATTGGCTTAAAAGTACAAGAAAACACTTCAAAAGTGACGTTTCTGAAGAATTTTAACAGTTTTCTTGTATCTACGAACGCCAGAATGCATAAAATTGACCTAAACGTCTCCTTTTCCTATTCTGAGTCGATTCTGCATGCTTTAAGTGTGTTTGATGGCTCAGAACCATCAAAAAACTTTGAAATATAGTTCAAATTCAATAAAAATCGACAAAAATACAGTTTCTAGCTAAAATTTGATGGTTTCGTTGCACTTTCCGAGCCCGTTGGATATCTGATTGGCTTAAAAGTACAAGAAAACACTTCAAAAGTGACGTTTCTGAAGAATTTTAACAGTTTTCTTGTATCTACGAACGCCAGAATGCATAAAATTGACCTAAACGTCTCCTTTTCCTATTCTGAGTCGATTCTGCATGCTTTAAGTGTGTTTGGTGGCTCAGAACCATCAAAAAACGTTGAAATATAGTTCAAATTCAATAAAAATCGACAAAAATACAGTTTCTAGCTAAAATTTGATGGTTTCGTTGCACTTTCCGAGCCCGTAGTGTATCTGATTGGCTTAAAAGTACAAGAAAACACTTCAAAAGTGACGTTTCTGAAGAATTTTAACAGTTTTCTTGTATCTACGAACGCCAGAATGCATAAAATTGACCTAAACGTCTCCTTTTCCTATTCTGAGTCGATTCTGCATGCTTTAAGTGTGTTTGGTGGCTCAGAACCATCAAAAAACGTTGAAATATAGTTCAAATTCAATAAAAATCGACAAAAATACAGTTTCTAGCTAAAATTTGATGGTTTCGTTGCACTTTCCGAGCCCGTAGGGTATCTGGTTGGCTTAAAAGTACGTGTTTTCTTTGCGCGTGCGTTTGTGCCATATGTCAGGTTTGTTACAATGTCCATAGTTATTTACATATTTAGAGAGGAAAATTCTCTCCTTTTGTTGTAAATCTGTTATATTTTGTTCTACAGGCGTTGCTTATTAAGCCGAGCAGTCTTTTGAGCTGCTTGATTTAAATTTTACGCTTTTACATAGCCCTTTGTGTTCTAAAAGTTATTTGTTTACGAGTTTTGTTAGTTTAGTGGCCGCACGAGGTCGCTTTTGGCGACGTCAGCGGCCGCCATCGTTGTTGACTTTTCTTTGTTTGTTTTCATCTTAATTTTTGGCAGTGATTTCTCCTTATTCTGTCTGTCAGATGTCGTCCACTGAAAATTCACCCTCTTCTGAGATTAAAGACTTTCCAGTCTCTGAATGCTGTCCTGTGTGTATGGCTCCAGTCGAAAAAGCGATTGCTTTTATTTGCGATGGGTGTGGTCGCTCTGTTCACTTTTCGTGTTTGGGGTTATTATCTCAAGATAAATCTACTTGTGAGAGGCTTCGACGGTATTCTTCACAGGTAAAATTTCTTTGTGCGGATTGTAATGGCGTGTTTAGAGTTCCGATGTACAACTACTTTATTGATTCACCTAATTCTGTAGCATCTAATGTGACAACTATCTTGCAGAATCCTGAGATGCAATCGATTATTCGAAACGTTATTGCGTTGGAAAACGAGAAAACGCTATTGGAGGTTACAAAATTAAGAAGGGAGATGGAAGAATTGAAACAATCTAATATAGAATTAGTGAGGTTATTAACCGACAATCCAAGTAAAGCTGCAGTGATCCATGGTAGTAGTGCTGCAATTCCTGTAGCTATTGCAGACACGATTAAACCCACTGATACATATGCAATTAAATTGAGTTCCGCAACGCAAGCCAAAGTAATGATTAAACCAAAAGTTGCGCAGAAAGCTTTCCAAACACAAGAAGACCTGTTGCGGAATGTAGATTTATTGAATGAAAATATCTCTGTCACAAATTCCAAAAAAGCTAAGGATGGAGCTATCATCGTAGGATGTAATAATATTGAAAATTCAAAAAAACTAAAACAACTTGCAGCAGATAAACTATCGAATGATTACGATGTTTTTGTTCTTAGATCAGAACACCCTCGTGTTAGAATCGTCGGAATTCCTTCTTGTCTAAATAAGGAGTCTTTTATGAGTTATTTAAAATCCCAAAACTCTGATTTGTTAGCAGATGCAACTGAATATAGGCTTCTAAATTTCTGGCCCCTAAAAAAGAACAAAAAAATACTTCAGGCAACTGTTCAGCTGGATATACATACATACAAGAAAGTTATGAAAGCTGGTGGATTACTTGTAGGCATAAATATTTGCAAATTGTATGATGATACGACGGTAACACGTTGCTTTAAATGCAATGGGTTCAATCATACTAAAACTAAGTGCCCTAGACCAGTTATCTGTCCTTTATGTGCAGGTGAGCACCAGGTAAATACTTGTCACTCAGTTGCTAAGGTTTGTATTAACTGTAGAAGTCTCAAACATATGCATGGGTTTGACATTAGTGTTGACCATCCGGCCTGGGACTATAAGAGTTGTTTTGCGTTTAAATTTGCCGAAGCTAAACTTCGTAATGTGGTATTTGGTGAACCAGTTCGCATAGATATTAGAAAAATTCCTAATTTCAAGCCTACAGATGTTCAAAGTGTCCCAAGTACGAGCTCAGGACTCCAATCTCAGTCTCCTGGGAACGTGAATGTCACGCCTTCTGTTCAAGTGTTTAATCGTTTTGAACCTCTGTCAGATTTTAAAAGCAATTTTTTAGATCGTCCTTAGATGCGGCCAATGTAAGTAACATAACTTCAAAGTCTACTAAATCACCTACAACCTTTCCCAGCAATAGCAAAACTTTCTTTGTTTATTATCAGAACACTCGCAGCATTAGATCACGTGTTAATGACATTTACTCCAATTTAACGTCTAATGTATTTGATATAATATGTATTACAGAATCATGGCTTGATCCATCGATCAATAACAGTGAATTTATTCCGCCAAATTACATTGCATTTCGTTCAGACAGAGACTTCAATAGATCCAATCGTCAAAGCGGCGGGGGAGTTGTTCTGGCTGTTAATGCTCAGTTCAACGTTAAATGCCTGGACATGTCGACATTTAAGGATTTTTTTCTGTGTGATATCATAGGTTGTAAGTTATTTTGTCAAGAAGGTAATTTACACATATTTGTAGTTTACATACCGCCTGATCTTTCTGTAACTGATTTTGTGTTATTTATAGAATGCTTTGAAAGCTACGCCATTGAGCTTTCTAATATATTTTTAATTGGGGACTTCAATTCTCCAAGTTTTTCCAGTAATAAGAATGATACAAAATCAAGTTCTCTTCGTAATATGGCTTCACTTTTAAACTTAACACAGCTTAATTCTATTCCAAATTCCGATGGTCGCCTTTTAGACTTAGTTTTTAGTACCTCAACTCACTGTACTGTTAGTCGTGATTTATGTCCATTAATTGCGGAAGACATGCACCATCCGGCGTTAAATATTAATCTCCAATTAAAAAAAGTTTCTTACATCAATTTCGCTGCATGTAATATGGCCAAATTGTACAATTTTAAAAAAGCGAATTTTCTTTTATTGTACCAGGATATTTTCAACGCTGATTGGAGTTATTTGTATAGAATCACTGATGTAAACCAAGCTTGTGAGCATTTTTATAGCGTATTGTATGATATAATTGACAAGCATGTGCCTTTGTTTAAGTGTAAAAGGTTTCGTTACCCTAACTGGTACTCGGCAGAACTCAGAAGTATGCTTAAACTAAAACGTAAGTTCTTTAAATGCCACAAACAGTTACCATCCGGTGAAGCATATTTACATTTTTCTTATATACGGCGTGACGTCAAACGGTTAATTCGTCGGGATTTCAATAATTATATTATTAAAGCGCAAAATTCATTGTTAAGTGATCCAAAATATTTTTGGACGTTTATAAAAGAAAAACGAGGTCGTTCTTCCATTCCAAGCTCCGTACATTTTGACAACAGTGAGTATGACCGTCCACAGGACATTGTTAATATGTTTGCCCATTATTTTTCCTCGATTTTTGACTTACCTGAAACCAACCAATTGCAAGGTAATACATTTGTTAGTAATAGCAGCAACTTGCCGTTCCATATCCAGATTTTTGATGACGATGTGCTTGCAGCTATCAGTAAAATAAAAAACACTTGTTCCGCTGGCATCGACCAAGTCCCTTCTTTTCTGATAAAAGACTGTTCAGCTGCCTTTCTTAAACCTTTGTGTTATTTGTTTAACCTAAGCCTTAATAATTCTTGCTTCCCCAATATGTGGAAGATCGCTAAAATTGTACCAGTATACAAATCAGGAGATATATCCGATGTGCGCAGTTATCGCCCCATTTCAATTTTATCCTGCTTCTCCAAAGTTTATGAAAGTATTTTATATCGACAAATTTATTTCAATATTAAGGAACTAATCTCTATACACCAGCACGGCTTTTCTTCAGGAAGATCAACTCATACGAACTTAATGTGTATGTCCCAAATAATATCAGATACGCTAGATCACAGTGGCCAGCTTGACGTTATATATACGGATCTGTCGAAAGCTTTCGACAAAATTAATCACCAAATTTTGCTTTGTAAGTTGTCTGCTATGGGTTTCTCTGATTCCTTAATAAAACTATTTTATTCTTATCTGTCTTCGAGGGTAAATTGTGTTGTGTATAATGGTTTTAAGTCTAATTCTTATGCTTCATTCTCAGGTGTCCCGCAGGGCTCCATACTCGGTCCACTTTGTTTCATAATTTACTTAAACGATGTTGTGGATATCATCCAGAACTCCCAAATTCTTATTTATGCAGATGACATCAAAATATTTCATAAAATTGGCAACGTGGATGACTGCTTAATGCTCCAAAATGACATAAACAAACTAAAGGATTGGTGTTTACTGAATAAACTGCCATTGAATATTGATAAATGCAAGGTTGTTTCCTTCACGCTGTCTTACAATCCTTGTCAATTTGATTATCATATTGGTAATAGTATTCTTCAACGAACTACAAATATAAAAGATCTTGGTGTGCATTATGACTCGAAATTTTCTTTTAAAGAACATGTCACTAACATTGTAGGTAAGGCTGGTAAGATGTTTGGGTTTATTGTACGAAATTGTAAAGGTTTTAATAACGTGTTACCCTTAATTCAACTTTTTAATTCACTGGTGAGATCTAGGTTAGAATATTGCTCCACGGCTTGGTTCCCATATTATGATTATCAGATAAGGCTGCTAGAGAACGTTCAAAGGAAATTTTTAAAGTATTTATATTTCAAGGATGAAGGAGTGTGGCCAGTTAGAAATTACCCACATGTAGTATTATTAGAGCGATACAAACTTAATACATTGCAGTGCAGAAGAGTTGTCAGCGCACTTATTTTCTTGCATAAACTTCTGAATAATAAAATTGACTGTGGTGAGTTTCTTTCTGGCCTAAAATTTTATGTGCCGAGATTAAATAATCGATATTCAGTAACGCTTTATTCCAGTACACCACGCACAAATATTGGTAGAAGAGCTCCACTATATGTGATCAGCATGTATACGAACAAAATGGAGAGAAATAGCGATTGTGATATCTTCAGCTGCTCGACCAGAGAACTGAAAACTGCAATCTGTGACAAGCTAAATTTATGAAAGATGTAACTGTCAATTTCTGCTTATGTTAAATGTAATTGTGATAGGAAAGATTTGGGAATATTTGCCAATTATTAGTTAGACTAAAATTGTGTTATGTTTTGCTGAAATTGTCCTGTAACTGGAAAATATTCTGTAGGACAATTAAATATTTATTATTATTATTATTTATTATTATTAAGAAAACACTTCAAAAGTGACGTTTCTGAAGAATTTTAACAGTTTTCTTGTATCTACGAACGCCAGAATGCATAAAATTGACCTAAACGTCTCCTTTTCCTATTCTGAGTCGATTCTGCATGCTTTAAGTGTGTTTGGTGGCTCAGAACCATCAAAAAACGTTGAAATATAGTTCAAATTCAATAAAAATCGACAAAAATACAGTTTCTAGCTAAAATTTGATGGTTTCGTTGCACTTTCCGAGCCCGTAGGGTATCTGATTGGCTTAAAAGTACAAGAAAACACTTCAAAAGTGACGTTTCTGAAGAATTTTAACAGTTTTCTTGTATCTACGAACGCCAGAATGCATAAAATTGACCTAAACGTCTCCTTTTCCTATTCTGAGTCGATTCTGCATGCTTTAAGTGTGTTTGGTGGCTCAGAACCATCAAAAAACGTTGAAATATAGTTCAAATTCAATAAAAATCGACAAAAATACAGTTTCTAGCTAAAATTTGATGGTTTCGTTGCACTTTCCGAGCCCGTTGGGTATCTGATTGGCTTAAAAGTACAAGAAAACACTTCAAAAGTGACGTTTCTGAAGAATTTTAACAGTTTTCTTGTATCTACGAACGCCAGGATGCATAAAATTGACCTAAACGTCTCCTTTTCCTATTCTGAGTCGATTCTGCATGCTTTAAGTGTGTTTGGTGGCTCAGAACCATCAAAAAACGTTGAAATATAGTTCAAATTCAATAAAAATCGACAAAAATACAGTTTCTAGCTAAGATTTGATGGTTTCGTTGCACTTTCCGAGCCCGTAGGGTATCTGATTGGCTTAAAAGTACAAGAAAACACTTCAAAAGTGACGTTTCTGAAGAATTTTAACAGTTTTCTTGTATCTACGAACGCCAGAATGCATAAAATTGACCTAAACGTCTCCTTTTCCTATTCTGAGTCGATTCTGCATGCTTTAAGTGTGTTTGGTGGCTCAGAACCATCAAAAAACGTTGAAAAATAGTTCAAATTCAATAAAAATCGACAAAAATACAGTTTCTAGCTAAAATTTGATGGTTTCGTTGCATTTTCCGAGCCCGTAGGGTATCTGATTGGCTTAAAAGTACAAGAAAACACTTCAAAAGTGACGTTTCTGAAGAATTTTAACAGTTTTCTTGTATCTACGAACGCCAGAATGCATAAAATTGACCTAAACGTCTCCTTTTCCTATTCTGAGTCGATTCTGCATGCTTTAAGTGTGTTTGGTGGCTCAGAACCATCAAAAAACGTTGAAATATAGTTCAATTTCAATAAAAATCGACAAAAATACAGTTTCTAGCTAAAATTTGATGGTTTCGTTGCACTTTCCGAGCCCGTAGGGTATCTGATTGGCTTAAAAGTACAAGAAAACACTTCAAAAGTGACGTTTCTGAAGAATTTTAACAGTTTTCTTGTATCTACGAACGCCAGAATGCATAAAATTGACCTAAACGTCTCCTTTTCCTATTCTGAGTCGATTCTGCATGCTTTAAGTGTGTTTGGTGGCTCAGAACCATCAAAAAACGTTGAAATATAGTTCAAATTCAATAAAAATCGACAAAAATACAGTTTCTAGCTAAGATTTGATGGTTTCGTTGCACTTTCCGAGCCCGTAGGGTATCTGATTGGCTTAAAAGTACAAGAAAACACTTCAAAAGTGACGTTTCTGAAGAATTTTAACAGTTTTCTTGTATCTACGAACGCCAGAATGCATAAAATTGACCTAAACGTCTCCTTTTCCTATTCTGAGTCGATTCTGCATGCTTTAAGTGTGTTTGGTGGCTCAGAACCATCAAAAAACGTTGAAAAATAGTTCAAATTCAATAAAAATCGACAAAAATACAGTTTCTAGCTAAAATTTGATGGTTTCGTTGCATTTTCCGAGCCCGTAGGGTATCTGATTGGCTTAAAAGTACAAGAAAACACTTCAAAAGTGACGTTTCTGAAGAATTTTAACAGTTTTCTTGTATCTACGAACGCCAGAATGCATAAAATTGACCTAAACGTCTCCTTTTCCTATTCTGAGTCGATTCTGCATGCTTTAAGTGTGTTTGGTGGCTCAGAACCATCAAAAAACGTTGAAATATAGTTCAATTTCAATAAAAATCGACAAAAATACAGTTTCTAGCTAAAATTTGATGGTTTCGTTGCACTTTCCGAGCCCGTAGGGTATCTGATTGGCTTAAAAGTACAAGAAAACACTTCAAAAGTGACGTTTCTGAAGAATTTTAACAGTTTTCTTGTATCTACGAACGCCAGAATGCATAAAATTGACCTAAACGTCTCCTTTTCCTATTCTGAGTCGATTCTGCATGCTTTAAGTGTGTTTGGTGGCTCAGAACCATCAAAAAACGTTGAAATATAGTTCAAATTCAATAAAAATCGACAAAAATACAGTTTCTAGCTAAAATTTGATGGTTTCGTTGCACTTTCCGAGCCCGTAGGGTATCTGATTGGCTTAAAAGTACAAGAAAACACTTCAAAAGTGACGTTTCTGAAGAATTTTAACAGTTTTCTTGTATCTACGAACGCCAGAATGCATAAAATTGACCTAAACGTCTCCTTTTCCTATTCTGAGTCGATTCTGCATGCTTTAAGTGTGTTTGGTGGCTCAGAACCATCAAAAAACGTTGAAATATAGTTCAAATTCAATAAAAATCGACAAAAATACAGTTTCTAGCTAAAATTTGATGGTTTCTTTGCACTTTCCGAGCCCGTAGGGTATCTGATTGGCTTAAAAGTACAAGAAAACACTTCAAAAGTGACGTTTCTGAAGAATTTTAACAGTTTTCTTGTATCTACGAACGCCAGAATGCATAAAAT
The DNA here is from genome assembly GCF_036711695.1 of Zophobas morio. NCBI lineage: Eukaryota > Metazoa > Arthropoda > Insecta > Coleoptera > Tenebrionidae > Zophobas > Zophobas morio. The sequence goes on along the minus strand of NW_026973263.1, from coordinate 148,139 downwards.
TGACCTAAACGTCTCCTTTTCCTATTCTGAGTCGATTCTGCATGCTTTAAGTGTGTTTGGTGGCTCAGAACCATCAAAAAACGTTGAAATATAGTTCAAATTCAATAAAAATCGACAAAAATACAGTTTCTAGCTAAAATTTGATGGTTTCGTTGCACTTTCCGAGCCCGTAGGGTATCTGATTGGCTTAAAAGTACAAGAATACACTTCAAAAGTGACGTTTCTGAAGAATTTTAACAGTTTTCTTGTATCTACGAACGCCAGAATGCATAAAATTGACCTAAACGTCTCCTTTTCCTATTCTGAGTCGATTCTGCATGCTTTAAGTGTGTTTGGTGGCTCAGAACCATCAAAAACCGTTGAAATATAGTTCAAATTCAATAAAAATCGACAAAAATACAGTTTCTAGCTAAAATTTGATGGTTTCGTTGCACTTTCCGAGCCCGTAGGGTATCTGATTGGCTTAAAAGTACAAGAAAACACTTCAAAAGTGACGTTTCTGAAGAATTTTAACAGTTTTCTTGTATCTACGAACGCCAGAATGCATAAAATTGACCTAAACGTCTCCTTTTCCTATTCTGAGTCGATTCTGCATGCTTTAAGTGTGTTTGGTGGCTCAGAACCATCAAAAAACGTTGAAATATAGTTCAAATTCAATAAAAATCGACAAAAATACAGTTTCTAGCTAAAATTTGATGGTTTCGTTGCACTTTCCGAGCCCGTAGGGTATCTGATTGGCTTAAAAGTACAAGAAAACACTTCAAAAGTGACGTTTCTGAAGAATTTTAACAGTTTTCTTGTATCTACGAACGCCAGAATGCATAAAATTGACCTAAACGTCTCCTTTTCCTATTCTGAGTCGATTCTGCATGCTTTAAGTGTGTTTGGTGGCTCAGAACCATCAAAAAACGTTGAAATATAGTTCAAATTCAATAAAAATCGACAAAAATACAGTTTCTAGCTAAAATTTGATGGTTTCGTTGCACTTTCCGAGCCCGTAGGGTATCTGATTGGCTTAAAAGTACAAGAAAACACTTCAAAAGTGACGTTTCTGAAGAATTTTAACAGTTTTCTTGTATCTACGAACGCCAGAATGCATAAAATTGACCTAAACGTCTCCTTTTCCTATTCTGAGTCGATTCTGCATGCTTTAAGTGTGTTTGGTGGCTCAGAACCATCAAAAAACGTTGAAATATAGTTCAAATTCAATAAAAATCGACAAAAATACAGTTTCTAGCTAAAATTTGATGGTTTCGTTGCACTTTCCGAGCCCGTAGGGTATCTGATTGGCTTAAAAGTACAAGAAAACACTTCAAAAGTGACGTTTCTGAAGAATTTTAACAGTTTTCTTGTATCTACGAACGCCAGAATGCATAAAATTGACCTAAACGTCTCCTTTTCCTATTCTGAGTCGATTCTGCATGCTCTAAGTGTGTTTGGTGGCTCAGAACCATCAAAAAACGTTGAAATATAGTTCAAATTCAATAAAAATCGACAAAAATACAGTTTCTAGCTAAAATTTGATGGTTTCGTTGCACTTTCCGAGCCCGTAGGGTATCTGATTGGCTTAAAAGTACAAGAAAACACTTCAAAAGTGACGTTTCTGAAGAATTTTAACAGTTTTCTTGTATCTACGAACGCCAGAATGCATAAAATTGACCTAAACGTCTCCTTTTCCTATTCTGAGTCGATTCTGCATGCTTTAAGTGTGTTTGGTGGCTCAGAACCATCAAAAAACGTTGAAATATAGTTCAAATTCAATAAAAATCGACAAAAATACAGTTTCTAGCTAAAATTTGATGGTTTCGTTGCACTTTCCGAGCCCGCAGGGTATCTGATTGGCTTAAAAGTACAAGAAAACACTTCAAAAGTGACGTTTCTGAAGAATTTTAACAGTTTTCTTGTATCTACGAACGCCAGAATGCATAAAATTGACCTAAACGTCTCCTTTTCCTATTCTGAGTCGATTCTGCATGCTTTAAGTGTGTTTGGTGGCTCAGAACCATCAAAAAACGTTGAAATATAGTTCAAATTCAATAAAAATCGACAAAAATACAGTTTCTAGCTAAAATTTGATGGTTTCGTTGCACTTTCCGAGCCCGTAGGGTATCTGATTGGCTTAAAAGTACAAGAAAACACTTCAAAAGTGACGTTTCTGAAGAATTTTAACAGTTTTCTTGTATCTACGAACGCCAGAATGCATAAAATTGACCTAAACGTCTCCTTTTCCTATTCTGAGTCGATTCTGCATGCTTTAAGTGTGTTTGGTGGCTCAGAACCATCAAAAAACGTTGAAATATAGTTCAAATTCAATAAAAATCGACAAAAATACAGTTTCTAGCTAAAATTTGATGGTTTCGTTGCACTTTCCGAGGCCGTTGGGTATCTGATTGGCTTAAAAGTACAAGAAAACACTTCAAAAGTGACGTTTCTGAAGAATTTTAACAGTTTTCTTGTGTCTACGAACGCCAGAATGCATAAAATTGACCTAAACGTCTCCTTTTCCTATTCTGAGTCGATTCTGCATGCTTTAAGTGTGTTTGGTGGCTCAGAACCATCAAAAAACGTTGAAATATAGTTCAAATTCAATAAAAATCGACAAAAATACAGTTTCTAGCTAAAATTTGATGGTTTCGTTGCACTTTCCGAGCCCGTAGGGTATCTGATTGGCTTAAAAGTACAAGAAAACACTTCAAAAGTGACGTTTCTGAAGAATTTTAACAGTTTTCTTGTGTCTACGAACGCCAGATGGCATAAAATTGACCTAAACGTCTCCTTTTCCTATTCTGAGTCGATTCTGCATGCTTTAAGTGTGTTTGGTGGCTCAGAACCATCAAAAAACGTTGAAATATAGTTCAAATTCAATAAAAATCGACAAAAATACAGTTTCTAGCTAAAATTTGATGGTTTCGTTGCACTTTCCGAGCCCGTAGGGTATCTGATTGGCTTAAAAGTACAAGAAAACACTTCAAAAGTGATGTTTCTGAAGAATTTTAACAGTTTTCTTGTATCTACGAACGCCAGAATGCATAAAATTGACCTAAACGTCTCCTTTTCCTATTCTGAGTCGATTCTGCATGCTTTAAGTGTGTTTGGTGGCTCAGAACCATCAAAAAACGTTGAAATATAGTTCAAATTCAATAAAAATCGACAAAAGTACAGTTTCTAGCTAAAATTTGATGGTTTGGTTGCACTTTCCGAGCCCGTAGGGTATCTGATTGGCTTAAAAGTACAAGAAAACACTTCAAAAGTGACGTTTCTGAAGAATTTTAACAGTTTTCTTGTATCTACGAACGCCAGAATGCATAAAATTGACCTAAACGTCTCCTTTTCCTATTCTGACTCGATTCTGCATGCTTTAAGTGTGTTTGGTGGCTCAGAACCATCAAAAAACGTTGAAATATAGTTCAAATTAAATAAAAATCGACAAAAGTACAGTTTCTAGCTAAAATTTGATGGTTTCGTTGCACTTTCCGAGCCCGTAGGGTATCTGATTGGCTTAAAAGTACAAGAAAACACTTCAAAAGTGACGTTTCTGAAGAATTTTAACAGTTTTCTTGTATCTACGAACGCCAGAATGCATAAAATTGACTTAAACGTCTCCTTTTCCTATTCTGAGTCGATTCTGCATGCTTTAAGTGTGTTTGGTGGCTCAGAACCATCAAAAAACGTTGAAATATAGTTCAAATTCAATAAAAATCGACAAAAATACAGTTTCTAGCTAAAATTTGATGGTTTCGTTGCACTTTCCGAGCCCGTAGGGTATCTGATTGGCTTAAAAGTACAAGAAAACACTACAAAAGTGACGTTTCTGAAGAATTTTAACAGTTTTCTTGTATCTACGAACGCCAGAATGCATAAAATTGACCTAAACGTCTCCTTTTCCTATTCTGAGTCGATTCTGCATGCTTTAAGTGTGTTTGGTGGCTCAGAACCATCAAAAAACGTTGAAATATAGTTCAAATTCATTAAAAATCGACAAAAATACAGTTTCTAGCTAAAATTTGATGGTTTCGTTGCACTTTCCGAGCCCGTAGGGTATCTGATTGGCTTAAAAGTACAAGAAAACACTTCAAAAGTGACGTTTCTGAAGAATTTTAACAGTTTTCTTGTATCTACGAACGCCAGAATGCATAAAATTGACCTAAACGTCTCCTTTTCCTATTCTGAGTCGATTCTGCATGCTTTAAGTGTGTTTGGTGGCTCAGAACCATCAAAAAACATTGAAATATAGTTCAAATTCAATAAAAATCGACAAAAATACAGTTTCTAGCTAAAATTTGATGGTTTCGTTGCACTTTCCGAGCCCGTAGGGTATCTGATTGGCTTAAAAGTACAGGAAAACACTTCAAAAGTGACGTTTCTGAAGAATTTTAACAGTTTTCTTGTATCTACGAACGCCAGAATGCATAAAATTGACGTAAACGTCTCCTTTTCCTATTCTGAGTCGATTCTGCATGCTTTAAGTGTGTTTGGTGGCTCAGAACCATCAAAAAACGTTGAAATATTGTTCAAATTTAATAAAAATCGACAAAAATACAGTTTCTAGCTAAAATTTGATGGTTTCGTTGCACTTTCCGAGCCCGTAGGGTATCTGATTGGCTTAAAAGTACAAGAAAACACTTCAAAAGTGACGTTTCTGAAGAATTTTAACAGTTTTCTTGTATCTACGAACGCCAGAATGCATAAAATTGACCTAAACGTCTCCTTTTCCTATTCTGAGTCGATTCTGCATGCTTTAAGTGTGTTTGGTGGCTCAGAACCATCAAAAAACGTTGAAATATAGTTCAAATTCAATAAAAATCGACAAAAATACAGTTTCTAGCTAAAATTTGATGGTTTCGTTGCACTTTCCGAGCCCGTAGGGTATCTGATTGGCCTAAAAGTACAAGAAAACACTTCAAAAGTGACGTTTCTGAAGAATTTTAACAGTTTTCTTGTATCTACGAACGCTAGAATGCATAAAATTGACCTAAACGTCTCCTTTTCCTATTCTGAGTCGATTCTGCATGCTCTAAGTGTGTTTGGTGGCTCAGAACCATCAAAAAACGTTGAAATATAGTTCAAATTCAATAAAAATCGACAAAAATACAGTTTCTAGCTAAAATTTGGTGGTTTCGTTGCACTTTCCGAGCCCGTAGGGTATCTGATTGGCTTAAAAGTACAAGAAAACACTTCAAAAGTGACGTTTCTGAAGAATTTTAACAGTTTTCTTGTATCTACGAACGCCAGAATGCATAAAATTGACCTAAACGTCTCCTTTTCCTATTCTGAGTCGATTCTGCATGCTTTAAGTGTGTTTGGTGGCTCAGAACCATCAAAAAACGTTGAAATATAGTTCAAATTCAATAAAAATCGACAAAAATACAGTTTCTAGCTAAAATTTGATGGTTTCGTTGCACTTTCCGAGCCCGCAGGGTATCTGATTGGCTTAAAAGTACAAGAAAACACTTCAAAAGTGACGTTTCTGAAGAATTTTAACAGTTTTCTTGTATCTACGAACGCCAGAATGCATAAAATTGACCTAAACGTCTCCTTTTCCTATTCTGAGTCGATTCTGCATGCTTTAAGTGTGTTTGGTGGCTCAGAACCATCAAAAAACGTTGAAATATAGTTCAAATTCAATAAAAATCGACAAAAATACAGTTTCTAGCTAAAATTTGATGGTTTCGTTGCACTTTCCGAGCCCGTAGGGTATCTGATTGGCTTAAAAGTACAAGAAAACACTTCAAAAGTGACGTTTCTGAAGAATTTTAACAGTTTTCTTGTATCTACGAACGCCAGAATGCATAAAATTGACCTAAACGTCTCCTTTTCCTATTCTGAGTCGATTCTGCATGCTTTAAGTGTGTTTGGTGGCTCAGAACCATCAAAAAACGTTGAAATATAGTTCAAATTCAATAAAAATCGACAAAAATACAGTTTCTAGCTAAAATTTGATGGTTTCGTTGCACTTTCCGAGCCCGTAGGGTATCTGATTGGCTTAAAAGTACAAGAAAACACTTCAAAAGTGACGTTTCTGAAGAATTTTAACAGTTTTCTTGTATCTACGAACGCCAGAATGCATAAAATTGACCTAAACGTCTCCTTTTCCTATTCTGAGTCGATTCTGCATGCTTTAAGTGTGTTTGGTGGCTCAGAACCATCAAAAAACGTTGAAATATAGTTCAAATTCAATAAAAATCGACAAAAATACAGTTTCTAGCTAAAATTTGATGGTTTCGTTGCACTTTCCGAGGCCGTTGGGTATCTGATTGGCTTAAAAGTACAAGAAAACACTTCAAAAGTGACGTTTCTGAAGAATTTTAACAGTTTTCTTGTGTCTACGAACGCCAGAATGCATAAAATTGACCTAAACGTCTCCTTTTCCTATTCTGAGTCGATTCTGCATGCTTTAAGTGTGTTTGGTGGCTCAGAACCATCAAAAAACGTTGAAATATAGTTCAAATTCAATAAAAATCGACAAAAATACAGTTTCTAGCTAAAATTTGATGGTTTCGTTGCACTTTCCGAGCCCGTAGGGTATCTGATTGGCTTAAAAGTACAAGAAAACACTTCAAAAGTGACGTTTCTGAAGAATTTTAACAGTTTTCTTGTGTCTACGAACGCCAGATGGCATAAAATTGACCTAAACGTCTCCTTTTCCTATTCTGAGTCGATTCTGCATGCTTTAAGTGTGTTTGGTGGCTCAGAACCATCAAAAAACGTTGAAATATAGTTCAAATTCAATAAAAATCGACAAAAATACAGTTTCTAGCTAAAATTTGATGGTTTCGTTGCACTTTCCGAGCCCGTAGGGTATCTGATTGGCTTAAAAGTACAAGAAAACACTTCAAAAGTGATGTTTCTGAAGAATTTTAACAGTTTTCTTGTATCTACGAACGCCAGAATGCATAAAATTGACCTAAACGTCTCCTTTTCCTATTCTGAGTCGATTCTGCATGCTTTAAGTGTGTTTGGTGGCTCAGAACCATCAAAAAACCTTGAAATATAGTTCAAATTCAATAAAAATCGACAAAAGTACAGTTTCTAGCTAAAATTTGATGGTTTGGTTGCACTTTCCGAGCCCGTAGGGTATCTGATTGGCTTAAAAGTACAAGAAAACACTTCAAAAGTGACGTTTCTGAAGAATTTTAACAGTTTTCTTGTATCTACGAACGCCAGAATGCATAAAATTGACCTAAACGTCTCCTTTTCCTATTCTGACTCGATTCTGCATGCTTTAAGTGTGTTTGGTGGCTCAGAACCATCAAAAAACGTTGAAATATAGTTCAAATTAAATAAAAATCGACAAAAGTACAGTTTCTAGCTAAAATTTGATGGTTTCGTTGCACTTTCCGAGCCCGTAGGGTATCTGATTGGCTTAAAAGTACAAGAAAACACTTCAAAAGTGACGTTTCTGAAGAATTTTAACAGTTTTCTTGTATCTACGAACGCCAGAATGCATAAAATTGACCTAAACGTCTCCTTTTCCTATTCTGAGTCGATTCTGCATGCTTTAAGTGTGTTTGGTGGCTCAGAACCATCAAAAAACGTTGAAATATAGTTCAAATTCAATAAAAATCGACAAAAATACAGTTTCTAGCTAAAATTTGATGGTTTCGTTGCACTTTCCGAGCCCGTAGGGTATCTGATTGGCTTAAAAGTACAAGAAAACACTACAAAAGTGACGTTTCTGAAGAATTTTAACAGTTTTCTTGTATCTACGAACGCCAGAATGCATAAAATTGACCTAAACGTCTCCTTTTCCTATTCTGAGTCGATTCTGCATGCTTTAAGTGTGTTTGGTGGCTCAGAACCATCAAAAAACGTTGAAATATAGTTCAAATTCATTAAAAATCGACAAAAATACAGTTTCTAGCTAAAATTTGATGGTTTCGTTGCACTTTCCGAGCCCGTAGGGTATCTGATTGGCTTAAAAGTACAAGAAAACACTTCAAAAGTGACGTTTCTGAAGAATTTTAACAGTTTTCTTGTATCTACGAACGCCAGAATGCATAAAATTGACCTAAACGTCTCCTTTTCCTATTCTGAGTCGATTCTGCATGCTTTAAGTGTGTTTGGTGGCTCAGAACCATCAAAAAACATTGAAATATAGTTCAAATTCAATAAAAATCGACAAAAATACAGTTTCTAGCTAAAATTTGATGGTTTCGTTGCACTTTCCGAGCCCGTAGGGTATCTGATTGGCTTAAAAGTACAGGAAAACACTTCAAAAGTGACGTTTCTGAAGAATTTTAACAGTTTTCTTGTATCTACGAACGCCAGAATGCATAAAATTGACGTAAACGTCTCCTTTTCCTATTCTGAGTCGATTCTGCATGCTTTAAGTGTGTTTGGTGGCTCAGAACCATCAAAAAACGTTGAAATATACAGGGTCATTATAAAATATTGTAGTCAACTCACCTATGAAAAACAAATGAAATTTTTCTCGTGCCGCTAATCACCAAAATGATTTGAACTGTTTTGAAATGTCACGAACGGCCAAACAAATCTGTCAGATGTGTCAAAAATTGAAATGCCCGGTTCGCGGTTTAATTTCATTTTAAATAGACACGAAAAGACGCCAGACCAGAGCATTAAGGGTTGCAGTGTTATCGAGCATTTGTGAACGCCACTGCAATACATTTCAGTTTCAAAAATTGTAAATTGTCAGAAAAACGTTTAAGGGCTTTGTCATGAATTACACCTTGGAAAGTCGATTGGAGTTGAACAGAATAAATCTGGTCTGTTTTGCAAAGAAGCAATAATTTTTCAAATAATGAAATCCAAAAGTGAGGTTAAGTTTGTCGAAACCAATGAACACGGTAATTATTTAAAAAATTAAATTTTTATAGGTACCCTGAAGGTAAAAATTGTGAAAAATCACGTAATGGACAATGGCAGAGCAAGTCTTATCACAGTTAACGAACACTATGAGTACCTAATGAGTTTTTGCAGTACATAATTTTGCCAAAGTTGTGATCCCGCGAAAATTCTGTTTGTAAATTGTAAGGAATCGTCAAAATATTGGTGCAGACATGGTTTGTGACCAGTGCTTTTCTCTTGAAAAAACACAACTGAAAGCCTTGATCTTCATCCCTACAATAGGTGAAAACTGCTATGTCCAAACATTACCTTCAGCTTTGCAGTTTCTAGATATCTGAAACATGCCAGATCTGCATAACAGGAATGTCAAAGAGGTTCTACCCAAAACACGCCCACATGGCCATCCTAATATCAAGATTTTTCAAAATTTCTATAACAAAAAAGATGAAAAAACCAATAAAATTTCAGGAGCATAGTGTTAAGAGTTCTGTAGATGATTATGAGATCTCTTGAAACAACAGAATGTTTAATAAAGATTTTTAACTTTCCTAATAGTAAAATTATAATTATTACTAAACAGTAAGTTGAAGTAAGTTTTAAATTAAGAGAATGCAACTAACACCGAAAGAAAAATGAAAGTTACTGAAAATAAAAAACTTTATTGCAGTACCTACATACACTTTCTACATCTAATTTTGTTTATTGATCACATTCATTTACTTGAAAAAGTATCAGGCCTATGAATCGTCGTCTGCTAACCACACACCAACCTTCATTGCGTGTGATGGTGTTTCTTCAAAAGCGTGAGTATTTTCTATACACCAAATTCTGAAGTTCTGTCAGTTGACATAATAGCCTAACAGATGAAACCAGGCTTCATCAGAAAAGAACGACAAATCGAGAATCCCGTTATCGTCCATATCAGCTTGAAACCAACTACAATACCCAACGCGGCATGGAAAATCAGCTGGTTGCAGCTCCTGAACCGACAAAATCTTATATGGATGCATATGTAACTTCTCTTTTACGATTTTCTGACATGGGCTGTATGGTACTCCGGACAGTAAAGATTTTTGAGAAAGCTTTATTCGGACTTTGTTCCATTCTCATCCTTAAATCTTCAACAACGTCTTCACTAACTTGAGGTCTCCCCGTCGGTTTTCACTTAGAAATGCTACCAGTGTCGTTAAATCTGGCCATAATTCGCCATATAGCGTCTTCAAAGATTCTTCATCAATGACAACAGAACATTTCACTAGATACTCGTTTTTAGACGCCTCCACAGAGTACACTCCATCCCCATCCTCATCCTCATTTAATACCCCATTACGGTAATAGGCATGATGATTGCGCCAAAGAACTAAAAAAATCATTTGTAACACTGACCATAGTTATTCCTCTCTGTTCATTACCTGAGATTATTCGACAATGATCTGTAGTTTTGATAAAAACTGTTTTTTGAGACACTTATTAAAGTTCTAACAAAGGGGAAGACAGCAAAAATGAAAACAAGACAAGTCAATTAACGCACAAAGTGAGGGAAAACGTACCAGTACAAACGAAAAAATTATTGACATCTGACAGAATTTGATGAAGCGTTGAAACAGTGCAGCCGCTAATGTCAACTAATGTGGCGTTAAAAATAAAAATTCCAATATTAGTGTAATCCTTTCCACAAAACTGAAAAAGGCGGCACAAAATGTCACCAAAATCATGGCCTTCTTCGACTACAATATTTTATAATGACCCTGTAGTTCAAATTCAATAAAAATCGACAAAAATACAGTTTCTAGCTAAAATTTGATGGTTTCGTTGCACTTTCCGAGCCCGTAGGGTATCTGATTGGCTTAAAAGTACAAGAAAACACTTCAAAAGTGACGTTTCTGAAGAATTTTAACAGTTTTCTTGTATCTACGAACGCCAGAATGCATAAAATTGACCTAAACGTCTCCTTTTCCTATTCTGAGTCGATTCTGCATGCTTTAAGTGTGTTTGGTGGCTCAGAACCATCAAAAAACGTTGAAATATAGTTCAAATTCAATAAAAATCGACAAAAATACAGTTTCTAGCTAAAATTTGATGGTTTCGTTGCACTTTCCGAGCCCGTAGGGTATCTGATTGGCTTAAAAGTACAAGAAAACACTTCAAAAGTGACGTTTCTGAAGAATTTTAACAGTTTTCTTGTATCTACGAACGCTAGAATGCATAAAATTGACCTAAACGTCTCCTTTTCCTATTCTGAGTCGATTCTGCATGCTTTAAGTGTGTTTGGTGGCTCAGAACCATCAAAAAACGTTGAAATATAGTTCAAATTCAATAAAAATCGACAAAAATACAGTTTCTAGCTAAAATTTGATGGTTTCGTTGCACTTTCCGAGCCCGTAGGGTATCTGATTGGCTTAAAAGTACAAGAAAACACTTCAAAAGTGACGTTTCTGAAGAATTTTAACAGTTTTCTTGTATCTACGAACGCCAGAATGCATAAAATTGACCTAAACGTCTCCTTTTCCTATTCTGAGTCGATTCTGCATGCTTTAAGTGTGTTTGGTGGCTCAGAACCATCAAAAAACATTGAAATATAGTTCAAATTCAATAAAAATCGACAAAAATACAGTTTCTAGCTAAAATTTGATGGTTTCGTTGCACTTTCCGAGCCCGTAGGGTATCTGATTGGCTTAAAAGTACAGGAAAACACTTCAAAAGTGACGTTTCTGAAGAATTTTAACAGTTTTCTTGTATCTACGAACGCCAGAATGCATAAAATTGACCTAAACGTCTCCTTTTCCTATTCTGAGTCGATTCTGCATGCTTTAAGTGTGTTTGGTGGCTCAGAACCATCAAAAAACGTTGAAATATAGTTCAAATTCAATAAAAATCGACAAAAATACAGTTTCTAGCTAAAATTTGATGGTTTCGTTGCACTTTCCGAGCCCGTAGGGTATCTGATTGGCTTAAAAGTACAAGAAAACACTTCAAAAGTGACGTTTCTGAAGAATTTTAACAGTTTTCTTGTATCTACGAACGCCAGAATGCATAAAATTGACGTAAACGTCTCCTTTTCCTATTCTGAGTCGATTCTGCATGCTTTAAGTGTGTTTGGTGGCTCAGAACCATCAAAAAACGTTGAAATATAGTTCAAATTCAATAAAAATCGACAAAAATACAGTTTCTAGCTAAAATTTGATGGTTTCGTTGCACTTTCCGAGCCCGTAGGGTATCTGATTGGCTTAAAAGTACAAGAAAACACTTCAAAAGTGACGTTTCTGAAGAATTTTAACAGTTTTCTTGTATCTACGAACGCCAGAATGCATAAAATTGACCTAAACGTCTCCTTTTCCTATTCTGAGTCGATTCTGCATGCTTTAAGTGTGTTTGGTGGCTCAGAACCATCAAAAAACGTTGAAATATAGTTCAAATTCAATAAAAATCGACAAAAATACAGTTTCTAGCTAAAATTTGATGGTTTCGTTGCACTTTCCGAGCCCGTAGGGTATCTGATTGGCTTAAAAGTACAAGAAAACACTTCAAAAGTGACGTTTCTGAAGAATTTTAACAGTTTTCTTGTATCTACGAACGCCAGAATGCATAAAATTGACCTAAACGTCTCCTTTTCCTATTCTGAGTCGATTCTGCATGCTTTAAGTGTGTTTGGTGGCTCAGAACCATCAAAAAACGTTGAAATATAGTTCAAATTCAATAAAAATCGACAAAAATACAGTTTCTAGCTAAAATTTCATGGTTTCGTTGCACTTTCCGAGCCCGTAGGGTATCTGATTGGCTTAAAAGTACAAGAAAACACTTCAAAAGTGACGTTTCTGAAGAATTTTAACAGTTTTCTTGTATCTACGAACGCCAGAATGCATAAAATTGACCTAAACGTCTCCTTTTCCTATTCTGACTCGATTCTGCATGCTTTAAGTGTGTTTGGTGGCTCAGAACCATCAAAAAACGTTGAAATATAGTTCAAATTCAATAAAAATCGACAAAAATACAGTTTCTAGCTAAAATTTGATGGTTTCGTTGCACTTTCCGAGCCCTTAGGGTATCTGATTGGCTTAAAAGTACAAGAAAACACTTCAAAAGTGACGTTTCTGAAGAATTTTAACAGTTTTCTTGTATCTACGAACGCCAGAATGCATAAAATTGACCTAAACGTCTCCTTTTCCTATTCTGAGTCGATTCTGCATGCTTTAAGTGTGTTTGGTGGCTCAGAACCATCAAAAAACGTTGAAATATAGTTCAAATTCAATAAAAATCGACAAAAATACAGTTTCTTGCTAAAATTTGATGGTTTCGTTGCACTTTCCGAGCCCGTAGGATATCTGATTGGCTTAAAAGTACAAGAAAACACTTCAAAAGTGACGTTTCTGAAGAATTTTAACAGTTTTCTTGTATCTACGAACGCCAGAATGCATAAAATTGACCTAAACGTCTCCTTTTCCTATTCTGAGTCGATTCTGCATGCTTTAAGTGTGTTTGGTGGCTCAGAACCATCAAAAAACGTTGAAATATAGTTCAAATTCAATAAAAATCGACAAAAATACAGTTTCTAGCTAAAATTTGATGGTTTCGTTGTACTTTCCGAGCCCGTAGGGTATCTGATTGGCTTAAAAGTACAAGAAAACACTTCAAAAGTGACGTTTCTGAAGAATTTTAACAGTTTTCTTGTATCTACGAACGCCAGAATGCATAAAATTGACCTAAACGTCTCCTTTTCCTATTCTGAGTCGATTCTGCATGCTTTAAGTGTGTTTGGTGGCTCAGAACCATCAAAAAACGTTGAAATATAGTTCAAATTCAATAAAAATCGACAAAAATACAGTTTCTAGCTAAAATTTCATGGTTTCGTTGCACTTTCCGAGCCCGTTGGGTATCTGATTGGCTTAAAAGTACAAGAAAACACTTCAAAAGTGACGTTTCTGAAGAATTTTAACAGTTTTCTTGTATCTACGAACGCCAGAATGCATAAAATTGACCTAAACGTCTCCTTTTCCTATTCTGACTCGATTCTGCATGCTTTAAGTGTGTTTGGTGGCTCAGAACCATCAAAAAACGTTGAAATATAGTTCAAATTCAATAAAAATCGACAAAAATACAGTTTCTAGCTAAAATTTGATGGTTTCGTTGCACTTTCCGAGCCCTTAGGGTATCTGATTGGCTTAAAAGTACAAGAAAACACTTCAAAAGTGACGTTTCTGAAGAATTTTAACAGTTTTCTTGTATCTACGAACGCCAGAATGCATAAAATTGACCTAAACGTCTCCTTTTCCTATTCTGAGTCGATTCTGCATGCTTTAAGTGTGTTTGGTGGCTCAGAACCATCAAAAAACGTTGAAATATAGTTCAAATTCAATAAAAATCGACAAAAATACAGTTTCTTGCTAAAATTTGATGGTTTCGTTGCACTTTCCGAGCCCGTAGGATATCTGATTGGCTTAAAAGTACAAGAAAACACTTCAAAAGTGACGTTTCTGAAGAATTTTAACAGTTTTCTTGTATCTACGAACGCCAGAATGCATAAAATTGACCTAAACGTCTCCTTTTCCTATTCTGAGTCGATTCTGCATGCTTTAAGTGTGTTTGGTGGCTCAGAACCATCAAAAAACGTTGAAATATAGTTCAAATTCAATAAAAATCGACAAAAATACAGTTTCTAGCTAAAATTTGATGGTTTCTTTGCACTTTCCGAGCCCGTAGGGTATCTGATTGGCTTAAAAGTACAAGAAAACACTTCAAAAGTGACGTTTCTGAAGAATTTTAACAGTTTTCTTGTATCTACGAACGCCAGAATGCATAAAATTGACCTAAACGTCTCCTTTTCCTATTCTGAGTCGATTCTGCATGCTTTAAGTGTGTTTGGTGGCTCAGAACCATCAAAAAACGTTTAAATTTAGTTCAAATTCAATAAAAATCGACAAAAATACAGTTTCTAGCTAAAATTTGATGGTTTCGTTGCACTTTCCGAGCCCGTAGGGTATCTGATTGGCTTAAAAGTACAAGAAAACACTTCAAAAGTGACGTTTCTGAAGAATTTTAACAGTTTTCTTGTATCTACGGACGCCAGAATGCATAAAATTGACCTAAACGTCTCCTTTTCCTATTCTGAGTCGATTCTGCATGCTTTAAGTGTGTTTGGTGGCTCAGAACCATCAAAAAACGTTGAAATATAGTTCAAATTCAATAAAAATCGACAAAAATACAGTTTCTAGCTAAAATTTGATGGTTTCGTTGCACTTTCCGAGCCCGTAGGATATCTGATTGGCTTAAAAGTACAAGAAAACACTTCAAAAGTGACGTTTCTGAAGAATTTTAACAGTTTTCTTGTATCTACGAACGCCAGAATGCATAAATTTGACCTAAACGTCTCCTTTTCCTATTCTGAGTCGATTCTGCATGCTTTAAGTGTGTTTGGTGGCTCAGAACCATCAAAAAACGTTGAAATATAGTTCAAATTCAATAAAAATCGACAAAAATACAGTTTCTAGCTAAAATTTGATGGTTTCGTTGCACTTTCCGAGCCCGTAGGGTATCTGATTGGCTTAAAAGTACAAGAAAACACTTCAAAAGTGACGTTTCTGAAGAATTTTAACAGTTTTCTTGTATCTACGAACGCCAGAATGCATAAAATTGACCTAAACGTCTCCTTTTCCTATTCTGAGTCGATTCTGCATGCTTTAAGTGTGTTTGGTGGCTCAGAACCATCAAAAAACGTTGAAATATAGCTCAAATTCAATAAAAATCTACAAAAATACAGTTTCTAGCTAAAATTTGATGGTTTCGTTGCACTTTCCGAGCCCCTAGGGTATCTGATTGGCTTAAAAGTACAAGAAAACACTTCAAAAGTGACGTTTCTGAAGAATTTTAACAGTTTTCTTGTATCTACGAACGCCAGAATGCATAAAATTGACCTAAACGTCTCCTTTTCCTATTCTGAGTCGATTCTGCATGCTTTAAGTGTGTTTGGTGGCTCAGAACCATCCAAAAACGTTGAAATATAGTTCAAATTCAATAAAAATCGACAAAAATACAGTTTCTAGCTAAAATTTGATGGTTTCGTTGCACTTTCCGAGCCCGTAGGGTATCTGATTGGCTTAAAAGTACAAGAAAACACTTCAAAAGTGACGTTTCTGAAGAATTTTAACAGTTTTCTTGTATCTACGAACGCCAGAATGCATAAAATTGACCTAAACGTCTCCTTTTCCTATTCTGAGTCGATTCTGCATGCTTTAAGTGTGTTTGGTGGCTCAGAACCATCAAAAAACGTTGAAATATAGTTCAAATTCAATAAAAATCGACAAAAATACCGTTTCTAGCTAAAATTTGATGGTTTCGTTGCACTTTCCGAGCCCGTAGGTTATCTGATTGGCTTAAAAGTACAAGAAAACACTTCAAAAGTGACGTTTCTGAAGAATTTTAACAGTTTTCTTGTATCTACGAACGCCAGAATGCATAAAATTGACCTAAACGTCTCCTTTTCCTATTCTGAGTCGATTCTGCATGCTTTAAGTGTGTTTGGTGGCTCAGAACCATCAAAAAACGTTGAAATATAGTTCAAATTCAATAAAAATCGACAAAAATACAGTTTCTAGCTAAAATTTGATGGTTTCGTTGCACTTTCCGAGCCCGTAGGGTATCTGATTGGCTTAAAAGTACAAGAAAACACTTCAAAAGTGACGTTTCTGAAGAATTTTAACAGTTTTCTTGTATCTACGAACGCCAGAATGCATAAAATTGACCTAAACGTCTCCTTTTCCTATTCTGAGTCGATTCTGCATGCTTTAAGTGTGTTTGGTGGCTCAGAACCATCAAAAAACGTTGAAATATAGTTCAAATTCAATAAAAATCGACAAAAATACAGTTTCTAGCTAAAATTTG
This sequence comes from Zophobas morio, assembly GCF_036711695.1. NCBI lineage: Eukaryota > Metazoa > Arthropoda > Insecta > Coleoptera > Tenebrionidae > Zophobas > Zophobas morio. Next base: position 131,456 of record NW_026973263.1, on the reverse strand, counting down.
ATGGTTTCGTTGCACTTTCCGAGCCCGTAGGGTATCTGATTGGCTTAAAAGTACAAGAAAACACTTCAAAAGTGACGTTTCTGAAGAATTTTAACAGTTTTCTTGTATCTACGAACGCCAGAATGCATAAAATTGACCTAAACGTCTCCTTTTCCTATTCTGAGTCGATTCTGCATGCTTTAAGTGTGTTTGGTGGCTCAGAACCATCAAAAAACGTTGAAATATAGTTCAAATTCAATAAAAATCGACAAAAATACAGTTTCTAGCTAAAATTTGATGGTTTCGTTGCACTTTCCGAGCCCGTAGGGTATCTGATTGGCTTAAAAGTACAAGAAAACACTTCAAAAGTGACGTTTCTGAAGAATTTTAACAGTTTTCTTGTATCTACGAACGCCAGAATGCATAAAATTGACCTAAACGTCTCCTTTTCCAATTCTGAGTGGATTCTGCATGCTTTAAGTGTGTTTGGTGGCTCAGAACCATCAAAAAACGTTGAAATATAGTTCAAATTCAATAAAAATCGACAAAAATACAGTTTCTAGCTAAAATTTGATGGTTTCGTTGCACTTTCCGAGCCCGTAGGGTATCTGATTGGCTTAAAAGTACAAGAAAACACTTCAAAAGTGACGTTTCTGAAGAATTTTAACAGTTTTCTTGTATCTACGAACGCCAGAATGCATAAAATTGACGTAAACGTCTCCTTTTCCTATTCTGAGTCGATTCTGCATGCTTTAAGTGTGTTTGGTGGCTCAGAACCATCAAAAAACGTTGAAATATAGTTCAAATTCAATAAAAATCGACAAAAATACAGTTTCTAGCTAAAATTTGATGGTTTCGTTGCACTTTCCGAGCCCGTAGGGTATCTGATTGGCTTAAAAGTACAAGAAAACACTTCAAAAGTGACGTTTCTGAAGAATTTTAACAGTTTTCTTGTATCTACGAACGCCAGAATGCATAAAATTGACCTAAACGTCTCCTTTTCCAATTCTGAGTCGATTCTGCATGCTTTAAGTGTGTTTGGTGGCTCAGAACCATCAAAAAACGTTGAAATATAGTTCAAATTCAATAAAAATCGACAAAAATACAGTTTCTAGCTAAAATTTGATGGTTTCGTTGCACTTTCCGAGCCCGTAGGGTATCTGATTGGCTTAAAAGTACAAGAAAACACTTCAAAAGTGACGTTTCTGAAGAATTTTAACAGTTTTCTTGTATCTACGAACGCCAGAATGCATAAAATTGACCTAAACGTCTCCTTTTCCTATTCTGAGTCGATTCTGCATGCTTTAAGTGTGTTTGGTGGCTCAGAACCATCAAAAAACGTTGAAATATAGTTCAAATTCAATAAAAATCGACAAAAATACAGTTTCTAGCTAAAATTTGATGGTTTCGTTGCACTTTCCGAGCCCGTAGGGTATCTGATTGGCTTAAAAGTACAAGAAAACACTTCAAAAGTGACGTTTCTGAAGAATTTTAACAGTTTTCTTGTATCTACGAACGCCAGAATGCATAAAATTGACCTAAACGTCTCCTTTTCCTATTCTGACTCGATTCTGCATGCTTTAAGTGTGTTTGGTGGCTCAGATCCATCAAAAAACGTTGAAATATAGTTCAAATTCAATAAAAATCGACAAAAATACAGTTTCTAGCTAAAATTTGATGGTTTCGTTGCACTTTCCGAGCCCTTAGGGTATCTGATTGGCTTAAAAGGACAAGAAAACACTTCAAAAGTGACGTTTCTGAAGAATTTTAACAATTTTCTTGTATCTACGAACGCCAGAATGCATAAAATTGACCTAAACGTCTCCTTTTCCTATTCTGAGTCGATTCTGCATGCTTTAAGTGTGTTTGGTGGCTCAGAACCATCAAAAAACGTTGAAATATAGTTCAAATTCAATAAAAATCGACAAAAATACAGTTTCTTGCTAAAATTTGATGGTTTCGTTGCACTTTCCGAGCCCGTAGGATATCTGATTGGCTTAAAAGTACAAGAAAACACTTCAAAAGTGACGTTTCTGAAGAATTTTAACAGTTTTCTTGTATCTACGAACGCCAGAACGCATAAAATTGACCTAAACGTCTCCTTTTCCTATTCTGAGTCGATTCTGCATGCTTTAAGTGTGTTTGGTGGCTCAGAACCATCAAAAAACGTTGAAATATAGTTCAAATTCAATAAAAATCGACAAAAATACAGTTTCTAGCTAAAATTTGATGGTTTCTTTGCACTTTCCGAGCCCGTAGGGTATCTGATTGGCTTAAAAGTACAAGAAAACACTTCAAAAGTGACGTTTCTGAAGAATTTTAACAGTTTTCTTGTATCTACGAACGCCAGAATGCATAAAATTGACCTAAACGTCTCCTTTTCCTATTCTGAGTCGATTCTGCATGCTTTAAGTGTGTTTGGTGGCTCAGAACCATCAAAAAACGTTTAAATTTAGTTCAAATTCAATAAAAATCGACAAAAATACAGTTTCTAGCTAAAATTTGATGGTTTCGTTGCACTTTCCGAGACCGTAGGGTATCTGATTGGCTTAAAAGTACAAGAAAACACTTCAAAAGTGACGTTTCTGAAGAATTTTAACAGTTTTCTTGTATCTACGGACGCCAGAATGCATAAAATTGACCTAAACGTCTCCTTTTCCTATTCTGAGTCGATTCTGCATGCTTTAAGTGTGTTTGGTGGCTCAGAACCATCAAAAAACGTTGAAATATAGTTCAAATTCAATAAAAATCGACAAAAATACAGTTTCTAGCTAAAATTTGATGGTTTCGTTGCACTTTCCGAGCCCGTAGGATATCTGATTGGCTTAAAAGTACAAGAAAACACTTCAAAAGTGACGTTTCTGAAGAATTTTAACAGTTTTCTTGTATCTACGAACGCCAGAATGCATAAAATTGACCTAAACGTCTCCTTTTCCTATTCTGAGTCGATTCTGCATGCTTTAAGTGTGTTTGGTGGCTCAGAACCATCAAAAAACTTTGAAATATAGTTCAAATTCAATAAAAATCGACAAAAATACAGTTTCTAGCTAAAATTTGATGGTTTCGTTGCACTTTCCGAGCCCGTAGGGTATCTGATTGGCTTAAAAGTACAAGAAAACACTTCAAAAGTGACGTTTCTGAAGAATTTTAACAGTTTTCTTGTATCTACGAACGCCAGAATGCATAAAATCGACCTAAACGTCTCCTTTTCCTATTCTGAGTCGATTCTGCATGCTTTAAGTGTGTTTGGTGGCTCAGAACCATCAAAAAACGTTGAAATATAGTTCAAATTCAATAAAAATCGACAAAAATACAGTTTCTAGCTAAAATTTGATGGTTTCGTTGCACTTTCCGAGCCCGTAGGGTATCTGATTGGCTTAAAAGTACAAGAAAACACTTCAAAAGTGACGTTTCTGAAGAATTTTAACAGTTTTCTTGTATCTACGAACGCCAGAATGCATAAAATTGACCTAAACGTCTCCTTTTCCTATTCTGAGTCGATTCTGCATGCTTTAAGTGTGTTTGGTGGCTCAGAACCATCAAAAAACGTTGAAATATAGTTCAAATTCAATAAAAATCGACAAAAATACAGTTTCTAGCTAAAATTTGATGGTTTCGTTGCACTTTCCGAGCCCGTAGGGTATCTGATTGGCTTAAAAGTACAAGAAAACACTTCAAAAGTGACGTTTCTGAAGAATTTTAACAGTTTTCTTGTATCTACGAACGCCAGAATGCATAAAATTTACCTAAACGTCTCCTTTTCCTATTCTGAGTCGATTCTGCATGCTTTAAGTGTGTTTGGTGGCTCAGAACCATCAAAAAACGTTGAAATATAGTTCAAATTCAATAAAAATCGACAAAAATACAGTTTCTAGCTAAAATTTGATGGTTTCGTTGCACTTTCCGAGCCCGTAGGGTATCTGATTGGCTTAAAAGTACAAGAAAACACTTCAAAAGTGACGTTTCTGAAGAATTTTAACAGTTTTCTTGTATCTACGAACGCCAGAATGCATAAAATTGACCTAAACGTCTCCTTTTCCTATTCTGAGTCGATTCTGCATGCTTTAAGTGTGTTTGGTGGCTCAGAACCATCAAAAAACGTTTAAATTTAGTTCAAATTCAATAAAAATCGACAAAAATACAGTTTCTAGCTAAAATTTGATGGTTTCGTTGCACTTTCCGAGACCGTAGGGTATCTGATTGGCTTAAAAGTACAAGAAAACACTTCAAAAGTGACGTTTCTGAAGAATTTTAACAGTTTTCTTGTATCTACGGACGCCAGAATGCATAAAATTGACCTAAACGTCTCCTTTTCCTATTCTGAGTCGATTCTGCATGCTTTAAGTGTGTTTGGTGGCTCAGAACCATCAAAAAACGTTGAAATATAGTTCAAATTCAATAAAAATCGACAAAAATACAGTTTCTAGCTAAAATTTGATGGTTTCGTTGCACTTTCCGAGCCCGTAGGATATCTGATTTGCTTAAAAGTACAAGAAAACACTTCAAAAGTGACGTTTCTGAAGAATTTTAACAGTTTTCTTGTATCTACGAACGCCAGAATGCATAAAATTGACCTAAACGTCTCCTTTTCCTATTCTGAGTCGATTCTGCATGCTTTAAGTGTGTTTGGTGGCTCAGAACCATCAAAAAACGTTGAAATATAGTTCAAATTCAATAAAAATCGACAAAAATACAGTTTCTAGCTAAAATTTGATGGTTTCGTTGCACTTTCCGAGCCCGTAGGGTATCTGATTGGCTTAAAAGTACAAGAAAACACTTCAAAAGTGACGTTTCTGAAGAATTTTAACAGTTTTCTTGTATCTACGAACGCCAGAATGCATAAAATCGACCTAAACGTCTCCTTTTCCTATTCTGAGTCGATTCTGCATGCTTTAAGTGTGTTTGGTGGCTCAGAACCATCAAAAAACGTTGAAATATAGTTCAAATTCAATAAAAATCGACAAAAATACAGTTTCTAGCTAAAATTTGATGGTTTCGTTGCACTTTCCGAGCCCGTAGGGTATCTGATTGGCTTAAAAGTACAAGAAAACACTTCAAAAGTGACGTTTCTGAAGAATTTTAACAGTTTTCTTGTATCTACGAACGCCAGAATGCATAAAATTGACCTAAACGTCTCCTTTTCCTATTCTGAGTCGATTCTGCATGCTTTAAGTGTGTTTGGTGGCTCAGAACCATCAAAAAACGTTGAAATATAGTTCAAATTCAATAAAAATCGACAAAAATACAGTTTCTAGCTAAAATTTGATGGTTTCGTTGCACTTTCCGAGCCCGTAGGATATCTGATTGGCTTAAAAGTACAAGAAAACACTTCAAAAGTGACGTTTCTGAAGAATTTTAACAGTTTTCTTGTATCTACGAACGCCAGAATGCATAAAATTGACCTAAACGTCTCCTTTTCCTATTCTGAGTCGATTCTGCATGCTTTAAGTGTGTTTGGTGGCTCAGAACCATCAAAAAACGTTGAAATATAGTTCAAATTCAATAAAAATCGACAAAAATACAGTTTCTAGCTAAAATTTGATGGTTTCGTTGCACTTTCCGAGCCCGTAGGGTCTCTGATTGGCTTAAAAGTACAAGAAAACACTTCAAAAGTGACGTTTCTGAAGAATTTTAACAGTTTTCTTGTATCTACGAACGCCAGAATGCATAAAATTGACCTAAACGTCTCCTTTTCCTATTCTGAGTCGATTCTGCATGCTTTAAGTGTGTTTGGTGGCTCAGAACCATCAAAAAACGTTGAAATATAGTTCAAATTCAATAAAAATCGACAAAAATACAGTTTCTAGCTAAAATTTGATGGTTTCGTTGCACTTTCCGAGCCCGTAGGGTATCTGATTGGCTTAAAAGTACAAGAAAACACTTCAAAAGTGACGTTTCTGAAGAATTTTAACAGTTTTCTTGTATCTACGAACGCCAGAAGGCATAAAATTGACCTAAACGTCTCCTTTTCCTATTCTGAGTCGATTCTGCATGCTTTAAGTGTGTTTGGTGGCTCAGAACCATCAAAAAACGTTGAAATATAGTTCAAATTCAATAAAAATCGACAAAAATACAGTTTCTAGCTAAAATTTGATGGTTTCGTTGCACTTTCCGAGCCCGTAGGGTATCTGATTGGCTTAAAAGTACAAGAAAACACTTCAAAAGTGACGTTTCTGAAGAATTTTAACAGTTTTCTTGTATCTACGAACGCCAGAATGCATAAAATTGACCTAAACGTGTCCTTTTCCTATTCTGAGTCGATTCTGCATGCTTTAAGTGTGTTTGGTGGCTCAGAACCATCAAAAAACGTTGAAATATAGTTCAAATTCAATAAAAATCGACAAAAATACAGTTTCTAGCTAAAATTTGATGGTTTCGTTGCACTTTCCGAGCCCGTAGGGTATCTGATTGGCTTAAAAGTACAAGAAAACACTTCAAAAATGACGTTTCTGAAGAATTTTAACAGTTTTCTTGTATCTACGAACGCCAGAATGCATAAAATTGACCTAAACGTCTCCTTTTCCAATTCTGAGTGGATTCTGCATGCTTTAAGTGTGTTTGGTGGCTCAGAACCATCAAAAAACGTTGAAATATAGTTCAAATTCAATAAAAATCGACAAAAATACAGTTTCTAGCTAAAATTTGATGGTTTCGGTGCACTTTCCGAGCCCGTAGGGTATCTGATTGGCTTAAAAGTACAAGAAAACACTTCAAAAGTGAAGTTTCTGAAGAATTTTAACAGTTTTCTTGTATCTACGAACGCCAGAATGCATAAAATTGACCTAAACGTCTCCTTTTCCTATTCTGAGTCGATTCTGCATGCTTTAAGTGTGTTTGGTGGCTCAGAACCATCAAAAAACGTTGAAATATAGTTCAAATTCAATAAAAATCGACAAAAATACAGTTTCTAGCTAAAATTTGATGGTTTCGTTGCACTTTCCGAGCCCGTAGGGTATCTGATTGGCTTAAAAGTACAAGAAAACACTTCAAAAGTGACGTTTCTGAAGAATTTTAACAGTTTTCTTGTATCTACGAACGCCAGAATGCATAAAATTGTCCTAAACGTCTCCTTTTCCTATTCTGAGTCGATTCTGCATGCTTTAAGTGTGTTTGGTGGCTCAGAACCATCAAAAAACGTTGAAATATAGTTCAAATTCAATAAAAATCGACAAAAATACAGTTTCTAGCTAAAATTTGATGGTTTCGTTGCACTTTCCGAGCCCGTAGGGTATCTGATTGGCTTAAAAGTACAAGAAAACACTTCAAAAGTGACGTTTCTGAAGAATTTTAACAGTTTTCTTGTATCTACGAACGCCAGAATGCATAAAATTGACCTAAACGTCTCCTTTTCCTATTCTGAGTCGATTCTGCATGCTTTAAGTGTGTTTGGTGGCTCAGAACCATCAAAAAACGTTGAAATATAGTTCAAATTCAATAAAAATCGACAAAAATACAGTTTCTAGCTAAAATTTGATGGTTTCGTTGCACTTTCCGAGCCCGTAGGGTATCTGATTGGCTTAAAAGTACAAGAAAACACTTCAAAAGTGACGTTTCTGAAGAATTTTAACAGAATCGACTCAGAATAGGAAAAGGAGACGTTTAGGTCAATTTTATGCATTCTGGCGTTCGTAGATACAAGAAAACTGTTAAAATTCTTCAGAAACGTCACTTTTGAAGTGTTTTCTTGTACTTTTAAGCCAATCAGATACCCTACGGGCTCGGAAAGTGCAACGAAACCATCAAATTTTAGCTAGAAACTGTATTTTTGTCGATTTTTATTGAATTTGAACTATATTTCAACGTTTTTTGATGGTTCTGAGCCACCAAACACACTTAAAGCATGCAGAATCGACTCAGAATAGGAAAAGGAGACGTTTAGGTCAATTTTATGCATTCTGGCGTTCGTAGATACAAGAAAACTGTTAAAATTCTTCAGAAACGTCACTTTTGAAGTGTTTTCTTATACTTTTAAGCCAATCAGATACCCTACGGGCTCGGAAAGTCCAACGAAACCATCAAATTTTAGCTAGAAACTGTATTTTTGTAGATTTTTATTGAATTTGAACTATATTTCAACGTTTTTTGATGGTTCTGAGCCACCAAACACACTTAAAGCATGCAGAATCGACTCAGAATAGGAAAAGGAGACGTTTAGGTCAATTTTATGCATTCTTGCGTTCGTGGATACAAGAAAACTGTTAAAATTCTTCAGAAACGTCAGTTTTGAAATGTTTTCTTGTACTTTTAAGCCAATCAGATACCCTACGGGCTCGGAAAGTGCAACGAAACCATCAAATTTTAGCTAGAAACTGTATTTTTGTCGATTTTTATTGAATTTGAACTATATTTCAACGTTTTTTGATGGTTCTGAGCCACCAAACACACTTAAAGCATGCAGAATCGACTCAGAATAGGAAAAGGAGACGTTTAGGTCAATTTTATGCATTCTGGCGTTCGTAGATACAAGAAAACTGTTAAAATTCTTCAGAAACTTCACTTTTGAAGTGTTTTCTTGTACTTTTAAGCCAATCAGATACCCTACGGGCTCGGAAAGTGCAACGAAACCATCAAATTTTAGCTAGAAACTGTATTTTTGTCGATTTTTATTGAATTTGAACTATATTTCAACGTTTTTTGATGGTTCTGAGCCACCAAACACACTTAAAGCATGCAGAATCGACTCAGAATAGGAAAAGGAGACGTTTAGGTCAATTTTATGCATTCTGGCGTTCGTAGATACAAGAAAACTGTTAAAATTCTTCAGAAACGTCACTTTTGAAGTGTTTTCTTGTACTTTTAAGCCAATCAGATACCCTACGGGCTCGGAAAGTGCAACGAAACCATCAAATTTTAGCTAGAAACTGTATTTTTGTCGATTTTTATTGAATTTGAACTATATTTCAACGTTTTTTGATGGTTCTGAGCCACCAAACACACTTAAAGCATGCAGAATCGACTCAGAATAGGAAAAGGAGACGTTTAGGTCAATTTTATGCATTCTGGCGTTCGTAGATACAAGAAAACTGTTAAAATTCTTCAGAAACGTCACTTTTGAAGTGTTTTCTTGAACTTTTAACACTAGAACCGCCGCACCGGTCAATTTGACCGTTTTCCGATTTTAAAGTTTTTTTTTTAACGGAAATAATTTTTCTATGATCTTGCAATCTTCTGAGTTTTCCTAAATTATCTTTGGCAATGCTGTCACAAAATTTTGAACATTTTGAAAAATTCTGAGCGCTGTTTTGGAAATTTTTTCCTGAAACCGCCGGCTCGGTCAGATTGACCGGAACGTTAATATTATATTTTGATTAAATGTATATGTCATTTAGTTTATTTTCTGGGAGCAGTTGAATGAATTATACAGTTTGACTTGCACCAAATGTAAATAAATTTATATTTTCAACATTTCTAAAATAACAAAATGGCATATATCTGCATCAAACAATCAGAGCTTTTCCTCTTTGTTAGTTTTTGTTCGTACTTATTTCAACGTGTTCATTCTTACACTTGGCTAAGAACCTGTTTCTACTTGTGCCACACATGCGCAGAACTGATTTTGCGCATGCGTACAAAATTTTTGCAAATTACAGCCTGTAAATTTGTGAACATAAAAATTGCTCCGTTGTACTTCGAAAGGGCATGCTTTATGTTTAGTTTTAGTATTCTATACTTACCTATATACAAATTGAATTGTATGTGGTCCAGGAAAGGCCTCATGGCTGCACAGGCATTAGCATATTTAGACTAACTAGAATATCTTCCACCAAAAAATTCGGAGTATGATTCTAAATTATCTAATATTGTTAGGGAAAATGAAATACTTTCTCACCTTGTTCGGAGTAAAGAACAATGTGGTGGAGAATCTGACCGTGACACAGTTTGTGATACACGATGGTGGTGAGTGAATATTGCTTGGTCGAGTGCAACAGAACACTCGTAGAATAGCCCATAACAAAAAAGATCTACAATACGCCAATAATTGTGAGAGTGGATCAAAGATATGTCATCAATCTCGTAAAAGACGTACATATCTAGAAAATAAATGTGAAAATAAAACTTATGTGTTAGAACTAAAAAAATAGAACCTATGTGGTTTATATGAATTTAAAACAACCTACTACAAAAATTGTAACAACATTTAAGATAATTACGTTAAGGTAACAATTATTTCTGTATTTTGCGTTTCCTTTTATGGAAATAAATATGCTAATTCATAAAAACAATCGAAAAAACTGAGTTTTAATCACCGGTCAATTTGACCGGGGCGGCGGTTCCAGGTATGTGGAATTTTCGGCGGTTCTAGTGTTAAGCCAATCAGATACCCTACGGGCTCGGAAAGTGCAACGAAACCATCAAATTTTAGCTAGAAACTGTATTTTTGTCGATTTTTATTGAATTTGAACTATATTTCAACGTTTTTTGATGGTTCTGAGCCACCAAACACACTTAAAGCATGCAGAATCGACTCAGAATAGGAAAAGGAGACGTTTAGGTCAATTTTATGCATTCTGGCGTTCGTAGATACAAGAAAACTGTTAAAATTCTTCAGAAACGTCAGTTTTGAAGTGTTTTCTTGTACTTTTAAGCCAATCAGATACCCTACGGGCTCGGAAAGTGCAACGAAACCATCAAATTTTAGCTAGAAACTGTATTTTTGTCGATTTTTATTGAATTTGAACTATATTTCAAAGTTTTTTGATGGTTCTGAGCCACCAAACACACTTAAAGCATGCAGAATCGACTCAGAATAGGAAAAGGAGACGTTTAGGTCAATTTTATGCATTCTGGCGTTCGTAGATACAAGAAAACTGTTAAAATTCTTCAGAAACGTCACTTTTGAAGTGTTTTCTTGTACTTTTAAGCCAATCAGATACCCTACGGGCTCGGAAAGTGCAACGAAACCATCAAATTTTAGCTAGAAACTGTATTTTTGTCGATTTTTATTGAATTTGAACTATATTTCAACGTTTTTTGATGGTTCTGAGCCACCAAACACACTTAAAGCATGCAGAATCGACTCAGAATAGGAAAAGGAGACGTTTAGGTCAATTTTATGCATTCTGGCGTTCGTGGATACAAGAAAACTGTTAAAATTCTTCAGAAACGTCACTTTTGAAGTGTTTTCTTGTACTTTTAAGCCAATCAGATACCCTACGGGCTCGGAAAGTGCAACGAAACCATCAAATTTTAGCTAGAAACTGTATTTTTGTCGATTTTTATTGAATTTGAACTATATTTCAACGTTTTTTGATGGTTCTGAGCCACCAAACACACTTAAAGCATGCAGAATCGACTCAGAATAGGAAAAGGAGACGTTTAGGTCAATTTTATGCATTCTGGCGTTCGTAGATACAAGAAAACTGTTAAAATTCTTCAGAAACGTCACTTTTGAAGTGTTTTCTTGTACTTTTAAGCCAATCAGATACCCTACGGGCTCGGAAAGTGCAACGAAACCATCAAATTTTAGCTGGAAACTGTATTTTTGTCGATTTTTATTGAATTTGAACTATATTTCAACGTTTTTTGATGGTTCTGAGCCACCAAACACACTTAAAGCATGCAGAATCGACTCAGAATAGGAAAAGGAGACGTTTAGGTCAATTTTATGCATTCTGGCGTTCGTAGATACAAGAAAACTGTTAAAATTCTTCAGAAACGTCACTTTTGAAGTGTTTTCTTGTACTTTTAAGCCAATCAGATACCCTACGGGCTCGGAAAGTGCAACGAAACCATCAAATTTTAGCTAGAAACTGTATTTTTGTCGATTTTTATTGAATTTGAACTATATTTCAACGTTTTTTGATGGTTCTGAGCCACCAAACACACTTAAAGCATGCAGAATCGACTCAGAATAGAAAAAGGAGACGTTTAGGTCAATTTTATGCATTCTGGGGTTCGTAGATACAAGAAAACTGTTAAAATTCTTCAGAAACGTCACTTTTGAAGTGTTTTCTTGTACTTTTAAGCCAATCAGATACCCTACGGGCTCGGAAAGTGCAACGAAACCATCAAATTTTAGCTAGAAACTGTATTTTTGTGGATTTTTATTGAATTTGAACTATATTTCAACGTTTTTTGATGGTTCTGAGCCACCAAACACACTTAAAGCATGCAGAATCGACTCAGAATAGGAAAAGGAGACGTTTAGGTCAATTTTATGCATTCTGGCGTTCGTAGATACAAGAAAACTGTTAAAATTCTTCAGAAACGTCACTTTTGAAGTGTTTTCTTGTACTTTTAAGCCAATCAGATACCCTACGGGCTCGGAAAGTGCAACGAAACCATCAAATTTTAGCTAGAAACTGTATTTTTGTCGATTTTTATTGAATTTGAACTATATTTCAACGTTTTTTGATGGTTCTGAGCCACCAAACACACTTAAAGCATGCAGAATCGACTCAGAATAGGAAAAGGAGACGTTTAGGTCAATTTTATGCATTCTGGCGTTCGTAGATACAAGAAAACTGTTAAAATTCTTCAGAAACGTCACTTTTGAAGTGTTTTCTTGTACTTTTAAGACAATCAGATACCCTACGGGCTCGGAAAGTGCAACGAAACCATCAAATTTTAGCTAGAAACTGTATTTTTGTCGATTTTTATTGAATTTGAACTATATTTCAACGTTTTTTGATGGTTCTGAGCCACCAAACACACTTAAAGCATGCAGAATCGACTCAGAATAGGAAAAGGAGACGTTTAGGTCAATTTTATGCATTCTGGCGTTCGTAGATACAGGAAAACTGTTAAAATTCTTCAGAAACGTCACTTTTGAAGTGTTTTCTTGTACTTTTAAGCCAATCAGATACCCTACGGGCTCGGAAAGTGCAACGAAACCATCAAATTTTAGCTAGAAACTGTATTTTTGTCGATTTTTATTGAATTTGAACTATATTTCAACGTTTTTTGATGGTTCTGAGCCACCAAACACACTTAAAGCATGCAGAATCGACTCAGAATAGGAAAAGGAGACGTTTAGGTCAATTTTATGCATTCTGGCGTTCGTAGATACAAGAAAACTGTTAAAATTCTTCAGAAACGTCACTTTTGAAGTGTTTTCTTGTACTTTTAAGCCAATCAGATACCCTACGGGCTCGGAAAGTGCAACGAAACCATCAAATTTTAGCTAGAAACTGTATTTTTGTCGATTTTTATTGAATTTGAACTATATTTCAACGTTTTTTGATGGTTCTGAGCCACCAAACACACTTAAAGCATGCAGAATCGACTCAGAATAGGAAAAGGAGACGTTTAGGTCAATTTTATGCATTCTGGCGTTCGTAGATACAAGAAAACTGTTAAAATTCTTCAGAAACGTCACTTTTGAAGTGTTTTCTTGTACTTTTAAGCCAATCAGATACCCTACGGGCTCGGAAAGTGCAACGAAACCATCAAATTTTAGCTAGAAACTGTATTTTTGTCGATTTTTATTGAATTTGAACTATATTTCAACGTTTTTTGATGGTTCTGAGCCACCAAACACACTTAAAGCATGCAGAATCGACTCAGAATAGGAAAAGGAGACGTTTAGGTCAATTTTATGCATTCTGGCGTTCGTAGATACAAGAAAACTGTTAAAATTCTTCAGAAACGTCACTTTTGAAGTGTTTTCTTGTACTTTTAAGCCAATCAGATACCCTACGGGCTCGGAAAGTGCAACTAAACCATCAAATTTTAGCTAGAAACTGTATTTTTGTCGATTTTTATTGAATTTGAACTATATTTCAACGTTTTTTGATGGTTCTGAGCCACCAAACACACTTAAAGCATGCAGAATCGACTCAGAATAGGAAAAGGAGACGTTTAGGTCAATTTTATGCATTCTGGCGTTCGTAGATACAAGAAAACTGTTAAAATTCTTCAGAAACGTCACTTTTGAAGTGTTTTCTTGTACTTTTCAGCCAATCAGATACCCTACGGGCTCGGAAAGTGCAACGAAACCAACAAATTTTAGCTAGAAACTGTATTTTTGTCGATTTTTATTGAATTTGAACTATATTTCAAAGTTTTTTGATGGTTCTGAGCCACCAAACACACTTAAAGCATGCAGAATCGACTCAGAATAGGAAAAGGAGACGTTTAGGTCAATTTTATGCATTCTGGCGTTCGTAGATACAAGAAAACTGTTAAAATTCTTCAGAAACGTCACTTTTGAAGTGTTTTCTTGTACTTTTAAGCCAATCAGATACCCTACGGGCTCGGAAAGTGCAACGAAACCATCAAATTTTAGCTAGAAACTGTATTTTTGTCGATTTTTATTGAATTTGAACTATATTTCAACGTTTTTTGATGGTTCTGAGCCACCAAACACACTTAAAGCATGCAGAATCGACTCAGAATAGGAAAAGGAGACGTTTAGGTCAATTTTATCCATTCTGGCGTTCGTAGATACAAGAAAACTGTTAAAATTCTTCAGAAACGTCACTTTTGAAGTGTTTTCTTGTACTTTTAAGCCAATCAGATACCCTACGGGCTCGGAAAGTGCAACGAAACCATCAAATTTTAGCTAGAAACTGTATTTTTGTCGATTTTTATTGAATTTGAACTATATTTCAACGTTTTTTGATGGTTCTGAGCCACCAAACACACTTAAAGCATGCAGAATCGACTCAGAATAGGAAAAGGAGACGTTTAGGTCAATTTTATGCATTCTGGCGTTCGTAGATACAAGAAAACTGTTAAAATTCTTCAGAAACGTGACTTTTGAAGTGTTTTCTTGTACTTTTAAGCCAATCAGATATCCTACGGGCTCGGAAAGTGCAACGAAACCATCAAATTTTAGCTAGAAACTGTATTTTTGTCGATTTTTATTGAATTTGAACTATATTTCAACGTTTTTTGATGGTTCTGAGCCACCAAACACACTTAAAGCATGCAGAATCGACTCAGAATAGGAAAAGGAGACGTTTAGGTCAATTTTATGCATTCTGGCGTTCGTAGATACAAGAAAACTGTTAAAATTCTTCAGAAACGTCACTTTTGAAGTGTTTTCTTGTACTTTTAAGCCAATCAGATACACTACGGGCTCGGAAAGTGCAACGAAACCATCAAATTTTAGCTAGAAACTGTATTTTTGTCGATTTTTATTGAATTTGAACTATATTTCAACGTTTTTTGATGGTTCTGAGCCACCAAACACACTTAAAGCATGCAGAATCGACTCAGAATAGGAAAAGGAGACGTTTAGGTCAATTTTATGCATTCTGGCGTTCGTAGATACAAGAAAACTGTTAAAATTCTTCAGAAACGTCACTTTTGAAGTGTTTTCTTGTACTTTTAAGCCAATCAGATACCCCACGGGCTCGGAAAGTGCAACGAAACCATCAAATTTTAGCTAGAAACTGTATTTTTGTCGATTTTTATTGAATTTGAACTATATTTCAACGTTTTTTGATGGTTCTGAGCCACCAAACACACTTAAAGCATGCAGAATCGACTCAGAATAGGAAAAGGAGACGTTTAGGTCAATTTTATGCGTTCTGGCGTTCGTAGATACAAGAAAACTGTTAAAATTCTTCAGAAACGTCACTTTTGAAGTGTTTTCTTGTACTTTTAAGCCAATCAGATACCCTACGGGCTCGGAAAGTGCAACGAAACCATCAAATTTTAGCTAGAAACTGTATTTTTGTCGATTTTTATTGAATTTGAACTATATTTCAACGTTTTTTGATGGTTCTGAGCCACCAAACACACTTAAAGCATGCAGAATCGACTCAGAATAGGAAAAGGAGACGTTTAGGTCAATTTTATGCATTCTGGCGTTCGTAGATACAAGAAAACTGTTAAAATTCTTCAGAAACGTCACTTTTGAAGTGTTTTCTTGTACTTTTAAGCCAATCAGATACCCTACGGGCTCGGAAAGTGCAACGAAACCATCAAATTTTAGCTAGAAACTGTATTTTTGTCGATTTTTATTGAATTTGAACTATATTTCAACGTTTTTTGATGGTTCTGAGCCACCAAACACACTTAAAGCATGCAGAATCGACTCAGAATAGGAAAAGGAGACGTTTAGGTCAATTTTATGCATTCTGGCGTTCGTAGATACAAGAAAACTGTTAAAATTCTTCAGAAACGTCACTTCTGAAGTGTTTTCTTGTACTTTTAAGCCAATCAGATACCCTACGGGCTCGGAAAGTGCAACGAAACCATCAAATTTTAGCTAGAAACTGTATTTTTGTCGATTTTTATTGAATTTGAACTATATTTCAACGTTTTTTGATGGTTCTGAGCCACCAAACACACTTAAAGCATGCAGAATCGACTCAGAATAGGAAAAGGAGACGTTTAGGTCAATTTTATGCATTCTGGCGTTCGTAGATACAAGAAAACTGTTAAAATTCTTCAGAAACGTCACTTTTGAAGTGTTTTCTTGTACTTTTAAGCCAATCAGATACCCTACGGGCTCGGAAAGTGCAACGAAACCATCAAATTTTAGCTAGAAACTGTATTTTTGTCGATTTTTATTGAATTTGAACTATATTTCAACGTTTTTTGATGGTTCTGAGCCACCAAACACACTTAAAGCATGCAGAATCGACTCAGAATAGGAAAAGGAGACGTTTAGGTCAATTTTATGCATTCTGGCGTTCGTAGATACAAGAAAACTGTTAAAATTCTTCAGAAACGTCACTTTTGAAGTGTTTTCTTGTACTTTTAAGCCAATCAGATACCCTACGGGCTCGGAAAGTGCAACGAAACCATCAAATTTTAGCTAGAAACTGTATTTTTGTCGATTTTTATTGAATTTGAACTATATTTCAACGTTTTTTGATGGTTCTGAGCCACCAAACACACTTAAAGCATGCAGAATCGACTCAGAATAGGAAAAGGAGACGTTTAGGTCAATTTTATGCATTCTGGCGTTCGTAGATACAAGAAAACTGTTAAAATTCTTCAGAAACGTCACTTTTGAAGTGTTTTCTTGTACTTTTAAGCCAATCAGATACCCTACGGGCTCGGAAAGTGCAACGAAACCATCAAATTTTAGCTAGAAACTGTATTTTTGTCGATTTTTATTGAATTTGAACTATATTTCAACGTTTTTTGATGGTTCTGAGCCACCAAACACACTTAAAGCATGCAGAATCGACTCAGAATAGGAAAAGGAGACGTTTAGGTCAATTTTATGCATTCTGGCGTTCGTAGATACAAGAAAACTGTTAAAATTCTTCAGAAACGTCACTTTTGAAGTGTTTTCTTGTACTTTTAAGCCAATCAGATACCCTACGGGCTCGGAAAGTGCAACGAAACCATCAAATTTTAGCTAGAAACTGTATTTTTGTCGATTTTTATTGAATTTGAACTATATTTCAACGTTTTTTGATGGTTCTGAGCCACCAAACACACTTAAAGCATGCAGAATCGACTCAGAATAGGAAAAGGAGACGTTTAGGTCAATTTTATGCGTTCTGGCGTTCGTAGATACAAGAAAACTGTTAAAATTCTTCAGAAACGTCACTTTTGAAGTGTTTTCTTGTACTTTTAAGCCAATCAGATACCCTACGGGCTCGGAAAGTGCAACGAAACCATCAAATTTTAGCTAGAAACTGTATTTTTGTCGATTTTTATTGAATTTGAACTATATTTCAACGTTTTTTGATGGTTCTGAGCCACCAAACACACTTAAAGCATGCAGAATCGACTCAGAATAGGAAAAGGAGACGTTTAGGTCAATTTTATGCATTCTGGCGTTCGTAGATACAAGAAAACTGTTAAAATTCTTCAGAAACGTCACTTTTGAAGTGTTTTCTTGTACTTTTAAGCCAATCAGATACCCTACGGGCTCGGAAAGTGCAACGAAACCATCAAATTTTAGCTAGAAACTGTATTTTTGTCGATTTTTATTGAATTTGAACTATATTTCAACGTTTTTTGATGGTTCTGAGCCACCAAACACACTTAAAGCATGCAGAATCGACTCAGAATAGGAAAAGGAGACGTTTAGGTCAATTTTATGCATTCTGGCGTTCGTAGATACAAGAAAACTGTTAAAATTCTTCAGAAACGTCACTTCTGAAGTGTTTTCTTGTACTTTTAAGCCAATCAGATACCCTACGGGCTCGGAAAGTGCAACGAAACCATCAAATTTTAGCTAGAAACTGTATTTTTGTCGATTTTTATTGAATTTGAACTATATTTCAACGTTTTTTGATGGTTCTGAGCCACCAAACACACTTAAAGCATGCAGAATCGACTCAGAATAGGAAAAGGAGACGTTTAGGTCAATTTTATGCATTCTGGCGTTCGTAGATACAAGAAAACTGTTAAAATTCTTCAGAAACGTCACTTTTGAAGTGTTTTCTTGTACTTTTAAGCCAATCAGATACCCTACGGGCTCGGAAAGTGCAACGAAACCATCAAATTTTAGCTAGAAACTGTATTTTTGTCGATTTTTATTGAATTTGAACTATATTTCAACGTTTTTTGATGGTTCTGAGCCACCAAACACACTTAAAGCATGCAGAATCGACTCAGAATAGGAAAAGGAGACGTTTAGGTCAATTTTATGCATTCTGGCGTTCGTAGATACAAGAAAACTGTTAAAATTCTTCAGAAAGGTCACTTTTGAAGTGTTTTCTTGTACTTTTAAGCCAATCAGATACCCTACGGGCTCGGAAAGTGCAACGAAACCATCAAATTTTAGCTAGAAACTGTATTTTTGTCGATTTTTATTGAATTTGAACTATATTTCAACGTTTTTTGATGGTTCTGAGCCACTAAACACACTTAAAGCATGCAGAATCGACTCAGAATAGGAAAAGGAGACGTTTAGGTCAATTTTATGCATTCTGGCGTTCGTAGATACAAGAAAACTGTTAAAATTCTTCAGAAACGTCACTTTTGAAGTGTTTTCTTGTACTTTTAAGCCAATCAGATACCCTACGGGCTCGGAAAGTGCAACGAAACCATCAAATTTTAGCTAGAAACTGTATTTTTGTCGATTTTTATTGAATTTGAACTATATTTCAACGTTTTTTGATGGTTCTGAGCCACCAAACACACTTAAAGCATGCAGAATCGACTCAGAATAGGAAAAGGAGACGTTTAGGTCAATTTTATGCATTCTGGCGTTCGTAGATACAAGAAAACTGTTAAAATTCTTCAGAAACGTCACTTTTGAAGTGTTTTCTTGTACTTTTAAGCCAATCAGATACCCAACGGGCTCGGAAAGTGCAACGAAACCATCAAATTTTAGCTAGAAACTGTATTTTTGTCGATTTTTATTGAATTTGAACTATATTTCAACGTTTTTTGATGGTTCTGAGCCACCAAACACACTTAAAGCATGCAGAAACGACTCAGAATAGCGATAAAAGACGTTTAGGTCAATTTTATGCATTCTGGCGTTCGTAGATACAAGAAAACTGTTAAAATTCTTCAGAAACGTCACTTTTGAAGTGTTTTCTTGTACTTTTAAGCCAATCAGATACCCTACGGGCTCGGAAAGTGCAACGAAACCATCAAATTTTAGCTAGAAACTGTATTTTTGTCGATTTTTATTGAATTTGAACTATATTTCAACGTTTTTTGATGGTTCTGAGCCACCAAACACACTTAAAGCATGCAGAATCGACTCAGAATTGGAAAAGGAGACGTTTAGGTCAATTTTATGCATTCTGGCGTTCGTAGATACAAGAAAACTGTTAAAATTCTTCAGAAACGTCACTTTTGAAGTGTTTTCTTGTACTTTTAAGCCAATCAGATACCCTACGGGCTCGGAAAGTGCAACGAAACCATCAAATTTTAGCTAGAAACTGTATTTTTGTCGATTTTTATTGAATTTGAACTATATTTCAACGTTTTTTGATGGTTCTGAGCCACCAAACACACTTAAAGCATGCAGAATCGACTCAGAATTGGAAAAGGAGACGTTTAGATCAATTTTATGCATTCTGGCGTTCGTAGATACAAGAAAACTGTTAAAATTCTTCAGAAACGTCACTTTTGAAGTGTTTTCTTGTACTTTTAAGCCAATCAGATACCCAACGGGCTCGGAAAGTGCAACGAAACCATCAAATTTTAGCTAGAAACTGTATTTTTGTCGATTTTTATTGAATTTGAACTATATTTCAACGTTTTTTGATGGTTCTGAGCCACCAAACACACTTAAAGCATGCAGAATCGACTCAGAATAGGAAAAGGAGACGTTTAGGTCAATTTTATGCATTCTGGCGTTCGTAGATACAAGAAAACTGTTAAAATTCTTCAGAAACGTCACTTTTGAAGTGTTTTCTTGTACTTTTAAGCCAATCAGATACCCTACGGGCTCGGAAAGTGCAACGAAACCATCAAATTTTAGCTAGAAACTGTATTTTTGTCGATTTTTATTGAATTTGAACTATATTTCAACGTTTTTTGATGGTTCTGAGCCACCAAACACACTTAAAGCATGCAGAAACGACTCTGAATAGGAAAAGGAGACGTTTAGGTCAATTTTATGCATTCTGGCGTTCGTAGATACAAGAAAACTGTTAAAATTCTTCAGAAACGTCACTTTTGAAGTGTTTTCTTGTACTTTTAAGCCAATCAGATACCCTACGGGCTCGGAAAGTGCAACGAAACCATCAAATTTTAGCTAGAAACTGTATTTTTGTCGATTTTTATTGAATTTGAACTATATTTCAACGTTTTTTGATGGTTCTGAGCCACCAAACACACTTAAAGCATGCAGAATCGACTCAGAATAGGAAAAGGAGACGTTTAGGTCAATTTTATGCATTCTGGCGTTCGTAGATACAAGAAAACTGTTAAAATTCTTCAGAAACGTCACTTTTGAAGTGTTTTCTTGTACTTTTAAGCCAATCAGATACCCTACGGGCTCGGAAAGTGCAACGAAACCATCAAATTTTAGCTAGAAACTGTATTTTTGTCGATTTTTATTGAATTTGAACTATATTTCAACGTTTTTTGATGGTTCTGAGCCACCAAACACACTTAAAGCATGCAGAATCGACTCAGAATAGGAAAAGGAGACGTTTAGATCAATTTTATGCATTCTGGCGTTCGTAGATACAAGAAAACTGTTAAAATTCTTCAGAAACGTCACTTTTGAAGTGTTTTCTTGTACTTTTAAGCCAATCAGATACCCTACGGGCTCGGAAAGTGCAACGAAACCATCAAATTTTAGCTAGAAACTGTATTTATGTCGATTTTTATTGAATTTGAACTATATTTCAACGTTTTTTGATGGTTCTGAGCCACCAAACACACTTAAAGCATGCAGAATCGACTCAGAATAGGAAAAGGAGACGTTTAGGTCAATTTTATGCATTCTGGCGTTCGTAGATACAAGAAAACTGTTAAAATTCTTCAGAAACGTCACTTTTGAAGTGTTTTCTTGTACTTTTAAGCCAATCAGATACCCAACGGGCTCGGAAAGTGCAACGAAACCATCAAATTTTAGCTAGAAACTGTATTTTTGTCGATTTTTATTGAATTTGAACTATATTTCAACGTTTTTTGATGGTTCTGAGCCACCAAACACACTTAAAGCATGCAGAATCGACTCAGAATAGGAAAAGGAGACGTTTAGGTCAATTTTATGCATTCTGGCGTTCGTAGATACAAGAAAACTGTTAAAATTCTTCAGAAACGTCACTTTTGAAGTGTTTTCTTGTACTTTTAAGCCAATCAGATACCCTACGGGCTCGGAAAGTGCAACGAAACCATCAAATTTTAGCTAGAAACTGTATTTTTGTCGATTTTTATTGAATTTGAACTATATTTCAACGTTTTTTGATGGTTCTGAGCCACCAAACACACTTAAAGCATGCAGAATCGACTCAGAATAGGAAAAGGAGACGTTTAGGTCAATTTTATGCATTCTGGCGTTCGTAGATACAAGAAAACTGTTAAAATTCTTCAGAAACGTCACTTTTGAAGTGTTTTCTTGTACTTTTAAGCCAATCAGATACCCTACGGGCTCGGAAAGTGCAACGAAACCATCAAATTTTAGCTAGAAACTGTATTTTTGTCGATTTTTATTGAATTTGAACTATATTTCAACGTTTTTTGATGGTTCTGAGCCACCAAACACACTTAAAGCATGCAGAATCGACTCAGAATAGGAAAAGGAGACGTTTAGGTCAATTTTATGCATTCTGGCGTTCGTAGATACAAGAAAACTGTTAAAATTCTTCAGAAACGTCACTTTTGAAGTGTTTTCTTGTACTTTTAAGCCAATCAGATACCCTACGGGCTCGGAAAGTGCAACGAAACCATCAAATTTTAGCTAGAAACTGTATTTTTGTCGATTTTTATTGAATTTGAACTATATTTCAACGTTTTTTGATGGTTCTGAGCCACCAAACACACTTAAAGCATGCAGAATCGACTCAGAATAGGAAAAGGAGACGTTTAGGTCAATTTTATGCATTCTGGCGTTCGTAGATACAAGAAAACTGTTAAAATTCTTCAGAAACGTCACTTTTGAAGTGTTTTCTTGTAATTTTAAGCCAATCAGATACCCTACGGGCTCGGAAAGTGCAACGAAACCATCAAATTTTAGCTAGAAACTGTATTTTTGTCGATTTTTATTGAATTTGAACTATATTTCAACGTTTTTTGATGGTTCTGAGCCACCAAACACACTTAAAGCATGCAGAATCGACTCAGAATAGGAAAAGGAGACGTTTAGGTCAATTTTATGCATTCTGGCGTTCGTAGATACAAGAAAACTGTTAAAATTCTTCAGAAACGTCACTTCTGAAGTGTTTTCTTGTACTTTTAAGCCAATCAGATACCCAACGGGCTCGGAAAGTGCAACGAAACCATCAAATTTTAGCTAGAAACTGTATTTTTGTCGATTTTTATTGAATTTGAACTATATTTCAACGTTTTTTGATGGTTCTGAGCCACCAAACACACTTAAAGCATGCAGAATCGACTCAGAATAGGAAAAGGTGACGTTTAGGTCAATTTTATGCATTCTGGCGTTCGTAGATACAAGAAAACTGTTAAAATTCTTCAGAAACGTCACTTTTGAAGTGTTTTCTTGTACTTTTAAGCCAATCAGATACCCTACGGGCTCGGAAAGTGCAACGAAACCATCAAATTTTAGCTAGAAACTGTATTTTTGTCGATTTTTATTGAATTTGAACTATATTTCAACGTTTTTTGATGGTTCTGAGCCACCAAACACACTTAAAGCATGCAGAATCGACTCAGAATAGGAGAAGGAGACGTTTAGGTCAATTTTATGCATTCTGGCGTTCGTAGATACAAGAAAACTGTTAAAATTCTTCAGAAACGTCACTTTTGAAGTGTTTTCTTGTACTTTTAAGCCAATCAGATACCCTACGGGCTCGGAAATTGCAACGAAACCATCAAATTTTAGCTAGAAACTGTATTTTTGTCGATTTTTATTGAATTTGAACTATATTTCAACGTTTTTTGATGGTTCTGAGCCACCAAACACACTTAAAGCATGCAGAATCGACTCAGAATAGGAAAAGGAGACGTTTAGGTCAATTTTATGCATTCTGGCGTTCGTAGATACAAGAAAACTGTTAAAATTCTTCAGAAACGTCACTTCTGAAGTGTTTTCTTGTACTTTTAAGCCAATCAGATACCCTACGGGCTCGGAAAGTGCAAACTGTATTTTTGTCGATTTTTATTGAATTTGAACTATATTTCAACGTTTTTTGATGGTTCTGAGCCACCAAACACACTTAAAGCATGCAGAATCGACTCAGAATAGGAAAAGGAGACGTTTAGGTCAATTTTATGCATTCTGGCGTTCGTAGATACAAGAAAACTGTTAAAATTCTTCAGAAACGTCACTTTTGAAGTGTTTTCTTGTACTTTTAAGCCAATCAGATACCCTACGGGCTCGGAAAGTGCAACGAAACCATCAAATTTTAGCTAGAAACTGTATTTTTGTCGATTTTTATTGAATTTGAACTATATTTCAACGTTTTTTGATGGTTCTGAGCCACCAAACACACTTAAAGCATGCAGAATCGACTCAGAATAGGAAAAGGAGACGTTTAGGTCAATTTTATGCATTCTGGCGTTCGTAGATACAAGAAAACTGTTAAAATTCTTCAGAAACGTCACTTTTGAAGTGTTTTCTTGTACTTTTAAGCCAATCAGATACCCTACGGGCTCGGAAAGTGCAACGAAACCATCAAATTTTAGCTAGAAACTGTATTTTTGTCGATTTTTATTGAATTTGAACTATATTTCAACGTTTTTTGATGGTTCTGAGCCACCAAACACACTTAAAGCATGCAGAATCGACTCAGAATAGGAAAAGGAGACGTTTAGGTCAATTTTATGCATTCTGGCGTTCGTAGATACAAGAAAACTGTTAAAATTCTTCAGAAACGTCACTTTTGAAGTGTTTTCTTGTACTTTTAAGCCAATCAGATACCCTACGGGCACGGAAAGTGCAACGAAACCATCAAATTTTAGCTAGAAACTGTATTTTTGTCGATTTTTATTGAATTTGAACTATATTTCAACGTTTTTTGATGGTTCTGAGCCACCAAACACACTTAAAGCATGCAGAATCGACTCAGAATAGGAAAAGGAGACGTTTAGGTCAATTTTATGCATTCTGGCGTTCGTAGATACAAGAAAACTGTTAAAATTCTTCAGAAACGTCACTTTTGAAGTGTTTTCTTGTACTTTTAAGCCAATCAGATACCCTACGGGCTCGGAAAGTGCAACGAAACCATCAAATTTTAGCTAGAAACTGTATTTTTGTCGATTTTTATTGAATTTGAACTATATTTCAACGTTTTTTGATGGTTCTGAGCCACCAAACACACTTAAAGCATGCAGAATCGACTCAGAATAGGAAAAGGAGACGTTTAGGTCAATTTTATGCATTCTGACGTTCGTAGATACAAGAAAACTGTTAAAATTCTTCAGAAACGTCTCTTTTGAAGTGTTTTCTTGTACTTTTAAGCCAATCAGATACCCTACGGGCTCGGAAAGTGCAACGAAACCATCAAATTTTAGCTAGAAACTGTATTTTTGTCGATTTTTATTGAATTTGAACTATATTTCAACGTTTTTTGATGGTTCTGAGCCACCAAACACACTTAAAGCATGCAGAATCGACTCAGAATAGGAAAAGGAGACGTTTAGGTCAATTTTATGCATTCTGGCGTTCGTAGATACAAGAAAACTGTTAAAATTCTTCAGAAACGTCACTTTTGAAGTGTTTTCTTGTACTTTTAGGCCAATCAGATACCCAACGGGCTCGGAAAGTGCAACGAAACTATCAAATTTTAGCTAGAAACTGTATTTTTGTCGATTTTTATTGAATTTGAACTATATTTCAACGTTTTTTGATGGTTCTGAGCCACCAAACACACTTAAAGCATGCAGAATCGACTCAGAATAGGAAAAGGAGACGTTTAGGTCAATTTTATGCATTCTGGCGTTCGTAGATACAAGAAAACTGTTAAAATTCTTCAGAAACGTCACTTTTGAAGTGTTTTCTTGTACTTTTAAGCCAATCAGATACCCTACGGGCTCGGAAAGTGCAACGAAACCATCAAATTTTAGCTAGAAACTGTATTTTTGTCGATTTTTATTGAATTTGAACTATATTTCAACGTTTTTTGATGGTTCTGAGCCACCAAACACACTTAAAGCATGCAGAATCGACTCAGAATAGGAAAAGGAGACGTTTAGGTCAATTTTATGCATTCTGGCGTTCGTAGATACAAGAAAACTGTTAAAATTCTTCAGAAACGTCACTTTTGAAGTGTTTTCTTGTACTTTTAGGCCAATCAGATACCCTACGGGCTCGGAAAGTGCAACGAAACCATCAAATTTTAGCTAGAAACTGTATTTTTGTCAATTTTTATTGAATTTGAACTATATTTCAACGTTTTTTGATGGTTCTGAGCCACCAAACACACTTAAAGCATGCAGAATCGACTCAGAATAGGAAAAGGAGACGTTTAGGTCAATTTTATGCATTCTGGCGTTCGTAGATACAAGAAAACTGTTAAAATTCTTCAGAAACGTCACTTTTGAAGTGTTTTCTTGTACTTTTAAGCCAATCAGATACCCTACGGGCTCGGAAAGTGCAACGAAACCATCAAATTTTAGCTAGAAACTGTATTTTTGTCGATTTTTATTGAATTTGAACTATATTTCAACGTTTTTTGATGGTTCTGAGCCACCAAACACACTTAAAGCATGCAGAATCGACTCAGAATAGGAAAAGGAGACGTTTAGGTCAATTTTATGCATTCTGGCGTTCGTAGATACAAGAAAACTGTTAAAATTCTTCAGAAACGTCACTTTTGAAGTGTTTTCTTGTACTTTTAAGCCAATCAGATACCCTACGGGCTCGGAAAGTGCAACGAAACCATCAAATTTTAGCTAGAAACTGTATTTTTGTCGATTTTTATTGAATTTGAACTATATTTCAACGTTTTTTGATGGTTCTGAGCCACCAAACACACTTAAAGCATGCAGAATCGACTCAGAATAGGAAAAGGAGACGTTTAGGTCAATTTTATGCATTCTGGCGTTCGTAGATACAAGAAAACTGTTAAAATTCTTCAGAAACGTCACTTTTGAAGTGTTTTCTTGTACTTTTAAGCCAATCAGATACCCTACGGGCTCGGAAAGTGCAACGAAACCATCAAATTTTAGCTAGAAACTGTATTTTTGTCGATTTTTATTGAATTTGAACTATATTTCAACGTTTTTTGATGATTCTGAGCCACCAAACACACTTAAAGCATGCAGAATCGACTCAGAATAGGAAAAGGAGACGTTAAGGTCAATTTTATGCATTCTGGCGTTCGTAGATACAAGAAAACTGTTAAAATTCTTCAGAAACGTCACTTTTGAAGTGTTTTCTTGTACTTTTAAGCCAATCAGATACCCTACGGGCTCGGAAAGTGCAACGAAACCATCAAATTTTAGCTAGAAACTGTATTTTTGTCGATTTTTATTGAATTTGAACTATATTTCAACGTTTTTTGATGGTTCTGAGCCACCAAACACACTTAAAGCATGCAGAATCGACTCAGAATAGGAAAAGGAGACGTTTAGGTCAATTTTATGCATTCTGGCGTTCGTAGATACAAGAAAACTGTTAAAATTCTTCAGAAACGTCACTTTTGAAGTGTTTTCTTGTACTTTTAAGCCAATCAGATACCCTACGGGCTCGGAAAGTGCAACGAAACCATCAAATTTTAGCTAGAAACTGTATTTTTGTCGATTTTTATTGAATTTGAACTATATTTCAACGTTTTTTGATGGTTCTGAGCCACCAAACACACTTAAAGCATGCAGAATCGACTCAGAATAGGAAAAGGAGACGTTTAGGTCAATTTTATGCATTCTGGCGTTCGTAGATACAAGCAAACTGTTAAAATTCTTCAGAAACGTCACTTTTGAAGTGTTTTCTTGTACTTTTAAGCCAATCAGATACCCTACGGGCTCGGAAAGTGCAACGAAACCATCAAATTTTAGCTAGAAACTGTATTTTTGTCGATTTTTATTGAATTTGAACTATATTTCAACGTTTTTTGATGGTTCTGAGCCACCAAACACACTTAAAGCATGCAGAATCGACTCAGAATAGGAAAAGGAGACGTTTAGGTCAATTTTATGCATTCTGGCGTTCGTAGATACAAGAAAACTGTTAAAATTCTTCAGAAACGTCACTTTTGAAGTGTTTTCTTGTACTTTTAAGCCAATCAGATACCCTACGGGCTCGGAAAGTGCAACGAAACCATCACATTTTAGCTAGAAACTGTATTTTTGTCGATTTTTATTGAATTTGAACTATATTTCAACGTTTTTTGATGGTTCTGAGCCACCAAACACACTTAAAGCATGCAGAATCGACTCAGAATAGGAAAAGGAGACGTTTAGGCCAATTTTATGCATTCTGGCGTTCGTAGATACAAGCAAACTGTTAAAATTCTTCAGAAACGTCACTTTTGAAGTGTTTTCTTGTACTTTTAAGCCAATCAGATACCCTACGGGCTCGGAAAGTGCAACGAAACCATCAAATTTTAGCTAGAAAGTGTATTTTTGTCGATTTTTATTGAATTTGAACTATATTTCAACGTTTTTTGATGGTTCTGAACCACCAAACACACTTAAAGCATGCAGAATCGACTCAGAATAGGAAAAGGAGACGTTTAGGTCAATTTTATGCATTCTGGCGTTCGTAGATACAAGAAAACTGTTAAAATTCTTCAGAAACGTCACTTTTGAAGTGTTTTCTTGTACTTTTAAGCCAATCAGATACCCTACGGGCTCGGAAAGTGCAACGAAACCATCAAATTTTAGCTAGAAACTGTATTTTTGTCGATTTTTATTGAATTTGAACTATATTTCAACGTTTTTTGATGGTTCTGAGCCACCAAACACACTTAAAGCATGCAGAATCGACTCAGAATAGGAAAAGGAGACGTTTAGGTCAATTTTATGCATTCTGGCGTTCGTAGATACAAGAAAACTGTTAAAATTCTTCAGAAACGTCACTTTTGAAGTGTTTTCTTGTACTTTTAAGCCAATCAGATACCCTACGGGCTCGGAAAGTGCAACGAAACCATCAAATTTTAGCTAGAAACTGTATTTTTGTCGATTTTTATTGAATTTGAACTATATTTCAACGTTTTTTGATGGTTCTGAGCCACCAAACACACTTAAAGCATGCAGAATCGACTCAGAATAGGAAAAGGAGACGTTTAGGTCAATTTTATGCATTCTGGCGTTCGTAGATACAAGAAAACTGTTAAAATTCTTCAGAAACGTCACTTTTGAAGTGTTTTCTTGTACTTTTAAGCCAATCAGATACCCTACGGGCTCGGAAAGTGCAACGAAACCATCAAATTTTAGCTAGAAACTGTATTTTTGTCGATTTTTATTGAATTTGAACTATATTTCAACGTTTTTTGATGGTTCTGAGCCACCAAACACACTTAAAGCATGCAGAATCGACTCAGAATAGGAAAAGGAGACGTTTAGGTCAATTTTATGCATTCTGGCGTTCGTAGATACAAGAAAACTGTTAAAATTCTTCAGAAACGTCACTTTTGAAGTGTTTTCTTGTACTTTTAAGCCAATCAGATACCCTACGGGCTCGGAAAGTGCAACGAAACCATCAAATTTTAGCTAGAAACTGTATTTTTGTCGATTTTTATTGAATTTGAACTATATTTCAATGTTTTTTGATGGTTCTGAGCCACCAAACACACTTAAAGCATGCAGAATCGACTCAGAATAGGAAAAGGAGACGTTTAGGTCAATTTTATGCATTCTGGCGTTCGTAGAAACAAGAAAACTGTTAAAATTCTTCAGAAACGTCACTTTTGAAATGTTTTCTTGTACTTTTAAGCCAATCAGATACCCAACGGGCTCGGAAAGTGCAACGAAACCATCAAATTTTAGCTAGAAACTGTATTTTTGTCGAT
The DNA here is from genome assembly GCF_036711695.1 of Zophobas morio. Lineage (NCBI taxonomy): Eukaryota > Metazoa > Arthropoda > Insecta > Coleoptera > Tenebrionidae > Zophobas > Zophobas morio. Next base: position 102,072 of record NW_026973263.1, on the reverse strand, counting down.
TTTTATTGAATTTGAACTATATTTCAACGTTTTTTGATGGTTCTGAGCCACCAAACACACTTAAAGCATGCAGAATCGACTCAGAATAGGAAAAGGAGACGTTTAGGTCAATTTTATGCATTCTGGCGTTCGTAGATACAAGAAAACTGTTAAAATTCTTCAGAAACGTCACTTTTGAAGTGTTTTCTTGTACTTTTAAGCCAATCAGATACCCTACGGGCTCGGAAAGTGCAACGAAACCATCAAATTTTAGCTAGAAACTGTATTTTTGTCGATTTTTATTGAATTTGAACTATATTTCAACGTTTTTTGATGGTTCTGAGCCACCAAACACACTTAAAGCATGCAGAATCGACTCAGAATAGGAAAAGGAGACGTTTAGGTCAATTTTATGCATTCTGGCGTTCGTAGATACAAGAAAACTGTTAAAATTCTTCAGAAACGTCACTTTTGAAGTGTTTTCTTGTACTTTTAAGCCAATCAGATACCCTACGGGCTCGGAAAGTGCAACGAAACCATCAAATTTTAGCTAGAAACTGTATTTTTGTCGATTTTTATTGAATTTGAACTATATTTCAACGTTTTTTGATGGTTCTGAGCCACCAAACACACTTAAACATGCAGAATCGACTCAGAATAGGAAAAGGAGACGTTCAGGTCAATTTTATGCATTCTGGCGTTCGTAGATACAAGAAAACTGTTAAAATTCTTCAGAAACGTCACTTTTGAAGTGTTTTCTTGTACTTTTAAGCCAATCAGATACCCTACGGGCTCGGAAAGTGCAACGAAACCATCAAATTTTAGCTAGAAACTGTATTTTTGTCGATTTTTATTGAATTTGAACTATATTTCAACGTTTTTTGATGGTTCTGAGCCACCAAACACACTTAAAGCATGCAGAATCGACTCAGAATAGGAAAAGGAGATGTTTAGGTCAATTTTATGCATTCTGGCGTTCGTAGATACAAGAAAACTGTTAAAATTCTTCAGAAACGTCACTTTTGAAGTGTTTTCTTGTAATTTTAAGCCAATCAGATACCCTACGGGCTCGGAAAGTGCAACGAAACCATCAAATTTTAGCTAGAAACTGTATTTTTGTCGATTTTTATTGAATTTGAACTATATTTCAACGTTTTTTGATGGTTCCGAGCCACCAAACACACTTAAAGCATGCAGAATCGACTCAGAATAGGAAAAGGAGACGTTTAGGTCAATTTTATGCATTCTGGCGTTCGTAGATACAAGAAAACTGTTAAAATTCTTCAGAAACGTCACTTTTGAAGTGTTTTCTTGTACTTTTAAGCCAATCAGATACCCTACGGGCTCGGAAAGTGCAACGAAACCATCAAATTTTAGCTAGAAACTGTATTTTTGTCGATTTTTATTGAATTTGAACTATATTTCAACGTTTTTTGATGGTTCTGAGCCACCAAACACACTTAAAGCATGCAGAATCGACTCAGAATAGGAAAAGGAGACGTTTAGGTCAATTTTATGCATTCTGGCGTTCGTAGATACAAGAAAACTGTTAAAATTCTTCAGAAACGTCACTTTTGAAGTGTTTTCTTGTACTTTTAAGCCAATCAGATACCCTACGGGCTCGGAAAGTGCAACGAAACCATCAAATTTTAGCTAGAAACTGTATTTTTGTCGATTTTTATTGAATTTGAACTATATTTCAACGTTTTTTGATGGTTCCGAGCCACCAAACACACTTAAAGCATGCAGAATCGACTCAGAATAGGAAAAGGAGACGTTTAGGTCAATTTTATGCATTCTGGCGTTCGTAGATACAAGAAAACTGTTAAAATTCTTCAGAAACGTCACTTTTGAAGTGTTTTCTTGTACTTTTAAGCCAATCAGATACCCTACGGGCTCGAAAAGTGCAACGAAACCATCAAATTTTAGCTAGAAACTGTATTTTTGTCGATTTTTATTGAATTTGAACTATATTTCAAGGTTTTTTGATGGTTCTGAGCCACCAAACACACTTAAAGCATGCAGAATCGACTCAGAATAGGAAAAGGAGACGTTTAGGTCAATTTTATGCATTCTGGCGTTCGTAGATACAAGAAAACTGTTAAAATTCTTCAGAAACGTCACTTTTGAAGTGTTTTCTTGTACTTTTAAGCCAATCAGATACCCTACGGGCTCGGAAAGTGCAACGAAACCATCAAATTTTAGCTAGAAACTGTATTTTTGTCGATTTTTATTGAATTTGAACTATATTTCAACGTTTTTTGATGGTTCTGAGCCACCAAACACACTTAAAGCATGCAGAATCGACTCAGAATAGGAAAAGGAGACGTTTAGGTCAATTTTATGCATTCTGGCGTTCGTAGATACAAGAAAACTGTTAAAATTCTTCAGAAACGTCACTTTTGAAGTGTTTTCTTGTACTTTTAAGCCAATCAGATACCCTACGGGCTCGGAAAGTGCAACGAAACCATCAAATTTTAGCTAGAAACTGTATTTTTGTCGATTTTTATTGAATTTGAACTATATTTCAACGTTTTTTGATGGTTCTGAGCCACCAAACACACTTAAAGCATGCAGAATCGACTCAGAATAGGAAAAGGAGACGTTTAGGTCAATTTTATGCATTCTGGCGTTCGTAGATACAAGAAAACTGTTAAAATTCTCCAGAAACGTCACTTTTGAAGTGTTTTCTTGTACTTTTAAGCCAATCAGATACCCTACGGGCTCGGAAAGTGCAACGAAACCATCAAATTTTAGCTAGAAACTGTATTTTTGTCGATTTTTATTGAATTTGAACTATATTTCAATGTTTTTTGATGGTTCTGAGCCACCAAACACACTTAAAGCATGCAGAATCGACTCAGAATAGGAAAAGGAGACGTTTAGGTCAATTTTATGCATTCTGGCGTTCGTAGATACAAGAAAACTGTTAAAATTCTTCAGAAACGTCACTTTTGAAATGTTTTCTTGTACTTTTAAGCCAATCAGATACCCAACGGGCTCGGAAAGTGCAACGAAACCATCAAATTTTAGCTAGAAACTGTATTTTTGTCGATCTTTATTGAATTTGAACTATATTTCAACGTTTTTTGATGGTTCTGAGCCACCAAACACACTTAAAGCATGCAGAATCGACTCAGAATAGGAAAAGGAGACGTTTAGGTCAATTTTATGCATTCTGGCGTTCGTAGATACAAGAAAACTGTTAAAATTCTTCAGAAACGTCACTTTTGAAGTGTTTTCTTGTACTTTTAAGCCAATCAGATACCCTACGGGCTCGGAAAGTGCAACGAAACCATCAAATTTTAGCTAGAAACTGTATTTTTGTCGATTTTTATTGAATTTGAACTATATTTCAACGTTTTTTGATGGTTCTGAGCCACCAAACACACTTAAAGCATGCAGAATCGACTCAGAATAGGAAAAGGAGACGTTTAGGTCAATTTTATGCATTCTGGCGTTCGTAGATACAAGAAAACTGTTAAAATTCTTCAGAAACGTCACTTTTGAAGTGTTTTCTTGTACTTTTAAGCCAATCAGATACCCTACGGGCTCGGAAAGTGCAACGAAACCATCAAATTTTAGCTAGAAACTGTATTTTTGTCGATTTTTATTGAATTTGAACTATATTTCAACGTTTTTTGATGGTTCTGAGCCACCAAACACACTTAAACATGCAGAATCGACTCAGAATAGGAAAAGGAGACGTTCAGGTCAATTTTATGCATTCTGGCGTTCGTAGATACAAGAAAACTGTTAAAATTCTTCAGAAACGTCACTTTTGAAGTGTTTTCTTGTACTTTTAAGCCAATCAGATACCCTACGGGCTCGGAAAGTGCAACGAAACCATCAAATTTTAGCTAGAAACTGTATTTTTGTCGATTTTTATTGAATTTGAACTATATTTCAACGTTTTTTGATGGTTCTGAGCCACCAAACACACTTAAAGCATGCAGAATCGACTCAGAATAGGAAAAGGAGATGTTTAGGTCAATTTTATGCATTCTGGCGTTCGTAGATACAAGAAAACTGTTAAAATTCTTCAGAAACGTCACTTTTGAAGTGTTTTCTTGTACTTTTAAGCCAATCAGATACCCTACGGGCTCGGAAAGTGCAACGAAACCATCAAATTTTAGCTAGAAACTGTATTTTTGTCGATTTTTATTGAATTTGAACTATATTTCAACGTTTTTTGATGGTTCCGAGCCACCAAACACACTTAAAGCATGCAGAATCGACTCAGAATAGGAAAAGGAGACGTTTAGGTCAATTTTATGCATTCTGGCGTTCGTAGATACAAGAAAACTGTTAAAATTCTTCAGAAACGTCACTTTTGAAGTGTTTTCTTGTACTTTTAAGCCAATCAGATACCCTACGGGCTCGGAAAGTGCAACGAAACCATCAAATTTTAGCTAGAAACTGTATTTTTGTCGATTTTTATTGAATTTGAACTATATTTCAACGTTTTTTGATGGTTCTGAGCCACCAAACACACTTAAAGCATGCAGAATCGACTCAGAATAGGAAAAGGAGACGTTTAGGTCAATTTTATGCATTCTGGCGTTCGTAGATACAAGAAAACTGTTAAAATTCTTCAGAAACGTCACTTTTGAAGTGTTTTCTTGTACTTTTAAGCCAATCAGATACCCTACGGGCTCGGAAAGTGCAACGAAACCATCAAATTTTAGCTAGAAACTGTATTTTTGTCGATTTTTATTGAATTTGAACTATATTTCAACGTTTTTTGATGGTTCCGAGCCACCAAACACACTTAAAGCATGCAGAATCGACTCAGAATAGGAAAAGGAGACGTTTAGGTCAATTTTATGCATTCTGGCGTTCGTAGATACAAGAAAACTGTTAAAATTCTTCAGAAACGTCACTTTTGAAGTGTTTTCTTGTACTTTTAAGCCAATCAGATACCCTACGGGCTCGAAAAGTGCAACGAAACCATCAAATTTTAGCTAGAAACTGTATTTTTGTCGATTTTTATTGAATTTGAACTATATTTCAAGGTTTTTTGATGGTTCTGAGCCACCAAACACACTTAAAGCATGCAGAATCGACTCAGAATAGGAAAAGGAGACGTTTAGGTCAATTTTATGCATTCTGGCGTTCGTAGATACAAGAAAACTGTTAAAATTCTTCAGAAACGTCACTTTTGAAGTGTTTTCTTGTACTTTTAAGCCAATCAGATACCCTACGGGCTCGGAAAGTGCAACGAAACCATCAAATTTTAGCTAGAAACTGTATTTTTGTCGATTTTTATTGAATTTGAACTATATTTCAACGTTTTTTGATGGTTCTGAGCCACCAAACACACTTAAAGCATGCAGAATCGACTCAGAATAGGAAAAGGAGACGTTTAGGTCAATTTTATGCATTCTGGCGTTCGTAGATACAAGCAAACTGTTAAAATTCTTCAGAAACGTCACTTTTGAAGTGTTTTCTTGTACTTTTAAGCCAATCAGATACCCTACGGGCTCGGAAAGTGCAACGAAACCATCAAATTTTAGCTAGAAACTGTATTTTTGTCGATTTTTATTGAATTTGAACTATATTTCAACGTTTTTTGATGGTTCTGAGCCACCAAACACACTTAAAGCATGCAGAATCGACTCAGAATAGGAAAAGGAGACGTTTAGGTCAATTTTATGCATTCTGGCGTTCGTAGATACAAGAAAACTGTTAAAATTCTTCAGAAACGTCACTTTTGAAGTGTTTTCTTGTACTTTTAAGCCAATCAGATACCCTACGGGCTCGGAAAGTGCAACGAAACCATCAAATTTTAGCTAGAAACTGTATTTTTGTCGATTTTTATTGAATTTGAACTATATTTCAACGTTTTTTGATGGTTCTGAGCCACCAAACACACTTAAAGCATGCAGAATCGACTCAGAATAGGAAAAGGAGACGTTTAGGTCAATTTTATGCATTCTGGCGTTCGTAGATACAAGAAAACTGTTAAAATTCTTCAGAAACGTCACTTTTGAAGTGTTTTCTTGTACTTTTAAGCCAATCAGATACCCTACGGGCTCGGAAAGTGCAACGAAACCATCAAATTTTAGCTAGAAACTGTATTTTTGTCGATTTTTATTGAATTTGAACTATATTTCAACGTTTTTTGATGGTTCTGAGCCACCAAACACACTTAAAGCATGCAGAATCGACTCAGAATAGGAAAAGGAGATGTTTAGGTCAATTTTATGCATTCTGGCGTTCGTAGATACAAGAAAACTGTTAAAATTCTTCAGAAACGTCACTTTTGAAGTGTTTTCTTGTACTTTTAAGCCAATCAGATACCCTACGGGCTCGGAAAGTGCAACGAAACCATCAAATTTTAGCTAGAAACTGTATTTTTGTCGATTTTTATTGAATTTGAACTATATTTCAACGTTTTTTGATGGTTCTGAGCCACCAAACACACTTAAAGCATGCAGAATCGACTCAGAATAGGAAAAGGAGACGTTTAGGTCAATTTTATGCATTCTGGCGTTCGTAGATACAAGAAAACTGTTAAAATTCTTCAGAAACGTCACTTTTGAAGTGTTTTCTTGTACTTTTAAGCCAATCAGATACCCTACGGGCTCGGAAAGTGCAACGAAACCATCAAATTTTAGCTAGAAACTGTATTTTTGTCGATTTTTATTGAATTTGAACTATATTTCAATGTTTTTTGATGGTTCTGAGCCACCAAACACACTTAAAGCATGCAGAATCGACTCAGAATAGGAAAAGGAGACGTTTAGGTCAATTTTATGCATTCTGGCGTTCGTAGATACAAGAAAACTGTTAAAATTCTTCAGAAACGTCACTTTTGAAATGTTTTCTTGTACTTTTAAGCCAATCAGATACCCAACGGGCTCGGAAAGTGCAACGAAACCATCAAATTTTAGCTAGAAACTGTATTTTTGTCGATTTTTATTGAATTTGAACTATATTTCAACGTTTTTTGATGGTTCTGAGCCACCAAACACACTTAAAGCATGCAGAATCGACTCAGAATAGGAAAAGGAGACGTTTAGGTCAATTTTATGCATTCTGGCGTTCGTAGATACAAGAAAACTGTTAAAATTCTTCAGAAACGTCACTTTTGAAGTGTTTTCTTGTACTTTTAAGCCAATCAGATACCCTACGGGCTCGGAAAGTGCAACGAAACCATCAAATTTTAGCTAGAAACTGTATTTTTGTCGATTTTTATTGAATTTGAACTATATTTCAACGTTTTTTGATGGTTCTGAGCCACCAAACACACTTAAAGCATGCAGAATCGACTCAGAATAGGAAAAGGAGACGTTTAGGTCAATTTTATGCATTCTGGCGTTCGTAGATACAAGAAAACTGTTAAAATTCTTCAGAAACGTCACTTTTGAAGTGTTTTCTTGTACTTTTAAGCCAATCAGATACCCTACGGGCTCGGAAAGTGCAACGAAACCATCAAATTTTAGCTAGAAACTGTATTTTTGTCGATTTTTATTGAATTTGAACTATATTTCAACGTTTTTTGATGGTTCTGAGCCACCAAACACACTTAAAGCATGCAGAATCGACTCAGAATAGGAAAAGGAGACGTTTAGGTCAATTTTATGCATTCTGGCGTTCGTAGATACAAGAAAACTGTTAAAATTCTTCAGAAACGTCACTTTTGAAGTGTTTTCTTGTACTTTTAAGCCAATCAGATACCCTACGGGCTCGGAAAGTGCAACGAAACCATCAAATTTTAGCTAGAAACTGTATTTTTGTCGATTTTTATTGAATTTGAACTATATTTCAACGTTTTTTGATGGTTCTGAGCCACCAAACACACTTAAAGCATGCAGAATCGACTCAGAATAGGAAAAGGAGACGTTTAGGTCAATTTTATGCATTCTGGCGTTCGTAGATACAAGAAAACTGTTAAAATTCTTCAGAAACGTCACTTTTGAAGTGTTTTCTTGTACTTTTAAGCCAATCAGATACCCTACGGGCTCGGAAAGTGCAACGAAACCATCAAATTTTAGCTAGAAACTGTATTTTTGTCGATTTTTATTGAATTTGAACTATATTTCAACGTTTTTTGATGGTTCTGAGCCACCAAACACACTTAAAGCATGCAGAATCGACTCAGAATAGGAAAAGGAGACGTTTAGGTCAATTTTATGCATTCTGGCGTTCGTAGATACAAGAAAACTGTTAAAATTCTTCAGAAACGTCACTTTTGAAGTGTTTTCTTGTACTTTTAAGCCAATCAGATACCCTACGGGCTCGGAAAGTGCAACGAAACCATCAAATTTTAGCTAGAAACTGTATTTTTGTCGATTTTTATTGAATTTGAACTATATTTCAACGTTTTTTGATGGTTCTGAGCCACCAAACACACTTAAAGCATGCAGAATCGACTCAGAATAGGAAAAGGAGACGTTTAGGTCAATTTTATGCATTCTGGCGTTCGTAGATACAAGAAAACTGTTAAAATTCTTCAGAAACGTCACTTTTGAAGTGTTTTCTTGTACTTTTAAGCCAATCAGATACCCTACGGGCTCGGAAAGTGCAACGAAACCATCAAATTTTAGCTAGAAACTGTATTTTTGTCGATTTTTATTGAATTTGAACTATATTTCAACGTTTTTTGATGGTTCTGAGCCACCAAACACACTTAAAGCATGCAGAATCGACTCAGAATAGGAAAAGGAGACGTTTAGGTCAATTTTATGCATTCTGGCGTTCGTAGATACAAGAAAACTGTTAAAATTCTTCAGAAACGTCACTTTTGAAGTGTTTTCTTGTACTTTTAAGCCAATCAGATACCCTACGGGCTCGGAAAGTGCAACGAAACCATCAAATTTTAGCTAGAAACTGTATTTTTGTCGATTTTTATTGAATTTGAACTATATTTCAACGTTTTTTTATGGTTCTGAGCCACCAAACACACTTAAAGCATGCAGAATCGACTCAGAATAGGAAAAGGAGACGTTTAGGTCAATTTTATGCATTCTGGCGTTCGTAGATACAAGAAAACTGTTAAAATTCTTCAGAAACGTCACTTTTGAAGTGTTTTCTTGTACTTTTAAGCCAATCAGATACCCAACGGGCTCGGAAAGTGCAACGAAACCATCAAATTTTAGCTAGAAACTGTATTTTTGTCGATTTTTATTGAATTTGAACTATATTTCAACGTTTTTTGATGGTTCTGAGCCACCAAACACACTTAAAGCATGCAGAATCGACTCAGAATAGGAAAAGGAGACGTTTAGGTCAATTTTATGCATTCTGGCGTTCGTAGATACAAGAAAACTGTTAAAATTCTTCAGAAACGTCACTTTTGAAGTGTTTTCTTGTACTTTTAAGCCAATCAGATACCCTACGGGCTCGGAAAGTGCAACGAAACCATCAAATTTTAGCTAGAAACTGTATTTTTGTCGATTTTTATTGAATTTGAACTATATTTCAACGTTTTTTGATGGTTCTGAGCCACCAAACACACTTAAAGCATGCAGAATCGACTCAGAATAGGAAAAGGAGACGTTTAGGTCAATTTTATGCATTCTGGCGTTCGTAGATACAAGAAAACTGTTAAAATTCTTCAGAAACGTCACTTTTGAAGTGTTTTCTTGTACTTTTAAGCCAATCAGATACCCTACGGGCTGGGAAAGTGCAACGAAACCATCAAATTTTAGCTAGAAACTGTATTTTTGTCGATTTTTATTGAATTTGAACTATATTTCAACGTTTTTTGATGGTTCTGAGCCACCAAACACACTTAAAGCATGCAGAATCGACTCAGAATAGGAAAAGGAGACGTTTAGGTCAATTTTATGCATTCTGGCGTTCGTAGATACAAGAAAACTGTTAAAATTCTTCAGAAACGTCACTTTTGAAGTGTTTTCTTGTACTTTTAAGCCAATCAGATACCCTACGGGCTCGGAAAGTGCAACGAAACCATCAAATTTTAGCTAGAAACTGTATTTTTGTCGATTTTTATTGAATTTGAACTATATTTCAACGTTTTTTGATGGTTCTGAGCAACCAAACACACTTAAAGCATGCAGAATCGACTCAGAATAGGAAAAGGAGACGTTTAGGTCAATTTTATGCATTCTGGCGTTCGTAGATACAAGAAAACTGTTAAAATTCTTCAGAAACGTCACTTTTGAAGTGTTTTCTTGTACTTTTAAGCCAATCAGATACCCAACGGGCTCGGAAAGTGCAACGAAACCATCAAATTTTAGCTAGAAACTGTATTTTTGTCGATTTTTATTGAATTTGAACTATATTTCAACGTTTTTTGATGGTTCTGAGCCACCAAACACACTTAAAGCATGCAGAATCGATTCAGAATAGGAAAAGGAGACGTTTAGGTCAATTTTATGCATTCTGGCGTTCGTAGATACAAGAAAACTGTTAAAATTCTTCAGAAACGTCACTTTTGAAGTGTTTTCTTGTACTTTTAAGCCAATCAGATACCCTACGGGCTCGGAAAGTGCAACGAAACCATCAAATTTTAGCTAGAAACTGTATTTTTGTCGATTTTTATTGAATTTGAACTATATTTCAACGTTTTTTGATGGTTCTGAGCCACCAAACACACTTAAAGCATGCAGAATCGACTCAGAATAGGAAAAGGAGACGTTTAGGTCAATTTTATGCATTCTGGCGTTCGTAGATACAAGAAAACTGTTAAAATTCTTCAGAAACGTCACTTTTGAAGTGTTTTCTTGTACTTTTAAGCCAATCAGATACCCTACGGGCTCGGAAAGTGCAACGAAACCATCAAATTTTAGCTAGAAACTGTATTTTTGTCGATTTTTATTGAATTTGGAACTATATTTCAACGTTTTTTGATGGTTCTGAGCCACCAAACACACTTAAAGCATGCAGAATCGACTCAGAATAGGAAAAGGAGACGTTTAGGTCAATTTTATGCATTCTGGCGTTCGTAGATACAAGAAAACTGTTAAAATTCTTCAGAAACGTCACTTTTGAAGTGTTTTCTTGTACTTTTAAGCCAATCAGATACCCTACGGGCTCGGAAAGTGCAACGAAACCATCAAATTTTAGCTAGAAACTGTATTTTTGTCGATTTTTATTGAATTTGAACTATATTTCAACGTTTTTTGATGGTTCTGAGCCACCAAACACACTTAAAGCATGCAGAATCGACTCAGAATAGGAAAAGGAGACGTTTAGGTCAATTTTATGCATTCTGGCGTTCGTAGATACAAGAAAACTGTTAAAATTCTTCAGAAACGTCACTTTTGAAGTGTTTTCTTGTACTTTTAAGCCAATCAGATACCCTACGGGCTCGGAAAGTGCAACGAAACCATCAAATTTTAGCTAGAAACTGTATTTTTGTCGATTTTTATTGAATTTGAACTATATTTCAACGTTTTTTTATGGTTCTGAGCCACCAAACACACTTAAAGCATGCAGAATCGACTCAGAATAGGAAAAGGAGACGTTTAGGTCAATTTTATGCATTCTGGCGTTCGTAGATACAAGAAAACTGTTAAAATTCTTCAGAAACGTCACTTTTGAAATGTTTTCTTGTACTTTTAAGCCAATCAGATACCCTACGGGCTCGGAAAGTGCAACGAAACCATGAAATTTTAGCTAGAAACTGTATTTTTGTCGATTTTTATTGAATTTGAACTATATTTCAACGTTTTTTGATGGTTCTGAGCCACCAAACACACTTAAAGCATGCAGAATCGACTCAGAATAGGAAAAGGAGACGTTTAGGTCAATTTTATGCATTCTGGCGTTCGTAGATACAAGAAAACTGTTAAAATTCTTCAGAAACGTCACTTTTGAAGTGTTTTCTTGTACTTTTAAGCCAATCAGATACCCTACGGGCTCGGAAAGTGCAACGAAACCATCAAATTTTAGCTAGAAACTGTATTTTTGTCGATTTTTATTGAATTTGAACTATATTTCAACGTTTTTTGATGGTTCTGAGCCACCAAACACACTTAAAGCATGCAGAATCGACTCAGAATAGGAAAAGGAGACGTTTAGGTCAATTTTATGCATTCTGGCGTTCGTAGATACAAGAAAACTGTTAAAATTCTTCAGAAACGTCACTTTTGAAGTGTTTTCTTGTACTTTTAAGCCAATCAGATACCCTACGGTCTCGGAAAGTGCAACGAAACCATCAAATTTTAGCTAGAAACTGTATTTTTGTCGATTTTTATTGAATTTGAACTATATTTCAACGTTTTTTGATGGTTCTGAGCCACCAAACACACTTAAAGCATGCAGAATCGACTCAGAATAGGAAAAGGAGACGTTTAGGTCAATTTTATGCATTCTGGCGTTCGTAGATACAAGAAAACTGTTAAAATTCTTCAGAAACGTCACTTTTGAAGTGTTTTCTTGTACTTTTAAGCCAATCAGATACCCAACGGGCTCGGAAAGTGCAACGAAACCATCAAATTTTAGCTAGAAACTGTATTTTTGTCGATTTTTATTGAATTTGAACTATATTTCAACGTTTTTTGATGGTTCTGAGCCACCAAACACACTTAAAGCATGCAGAATCGACTCGGAATAGGAAAAGGAGACGTTTAGGTCAATTTTATGCATTCTGGCGTTCGTAGATACAAGAAAACTGTTAAAATTCTTCAGAAACGTCACTTTTGAAGTGTTTTCTTGTACTTTTAGCCAATCAGATACCCTACGGGCTCGGAAAGTGCAACGAAACCATCAAATTTTAGCTAGAAACTGTATTTTTGTCGATTTTTATTGAATTTGAACTATATTTCAAGGTTTTTTGATGGTTCTGAGCCACCAAACACACTTAAAGCATGCAGAATCGACTCAGAATAGGAAAAGGAGACGTTTAGGTCAATTTTATGCATTCTGGCGTTCGTTGATACAAGAAAACTGTTAAAATTCTTCAGAAACGTCACTTTTGAAGTGTTTTCTTGTACTTTTAAGCCAATCAGATACCCCACGGGCTCGGAAAGTGCAACGAAACCATCAAATTTTAGCTAGAAACTGTATTTCTGTCGATTTTTATTGAATTTGAACTATATTTCAACGTTTTTTGATGGTTCTGAGCCACCAAACACACTTAAAGCATGCAGAATCGACTCAGAATAGGAAAAGGAGATGTTTAGGTCAATTTTATGCATTCTGGCGTTCGTAGATACAAGAAAACTGTTAAAATTCTTCAGAAACGTCACTTTTGAAGTGTTTTCTTGTACTTTTAAGCCAATCAGATACCCTACGGGCTCGGAAAGTGCAACGAAACCATCAAATTTTAGCTAGAAACTGTATTTTTGTCGATTTTTATTGAATTTGAACTATATTTCAATGTTTTTTGATGGTTCTGAGCCACCAAACACACTTAAAGCATGCAGAATCGACTCAGAATAGGAAAAGGAGCCGTTTAGGTCAATTTTATGCATTCTGGCGTTCGTAGATACAAGAAAACTGTTAAAATTCTTCAGAAACGTCACTTTTGAAGTGTTTTCTTGTACTTTTAAGCCAATCAGATACCCAACGGGCTCGGAAAGTGCAACGAAACCATCAAATTTTAGCTAGAAACTGTATTTTTGTCGATTTTTATTGAATTTGAACTATATTTCAACGTTTTTTGATGGTTCTGAGCCACCAAACACACTTAAAGCATGCAGAATCGACTCAGAATAGGAAAAGGAGACGTTTAGGTCAATTTTATGCATTCTGGCGTTCGTAGATACAAGAAAACTGTTAAAATTCTTCAGAAACGTCACTTTTGAAGTGTTTTCTTGTACTTTTAAGCCAATCAGATACCCTACGGGCTCGGAAAGTGCAACGAAACCATCAAATTTTAGCTAGAAACTGTATTTTTGTCGATTTTTATTGAATTTGAACTATATTTCAACGTTTTTTGATGGTTCTGAGCCACCAAACACACTTAAAGCATGCAGAATCGACTCAGAATAGGAAAAGGAGACGTTTAGGTCAATTTTATGCATTCTGGCGTTCGTAGATACAAGAAAACTGTTAAAATTCTTCAGAAACGTCACTTTTGAAGTGTTTTCTTGTACTTTTAAGCCAATCAGATACCCTACGGGCTCGGAAAGTGCAACGAAACCATCAAATTTTAGCTAGAAACTGTATTTTTGTCGATTTTTATTGAATTTGAACTATATTTCAACGTTTTTTGATGGTTCTGAGCCACCAAACACACTTAAAGCATGCAGAATCGACTCAGAATAGGAAAAGGAGATGTTTAGGTCAATTTTATGCATTCTGGCGTTCGTAGATACAAGAAAACTGTTAAAATTCTTCAGAAACGTCACTTTTGAAGTGTTTTCTTGTACTGTTAAGCCAATCAGATACCCTACGGGCTCGGAAAGTGCAACGAAACCATCAAATTTTAGCTAGAAACTGTATTTTTGTCGATTTTTATTGAATTTGAACTATATTTCAACGTTTTTTGATGGTTCTGAGCCACCAAACACACTTAAAGCATGCAGAATCGACTCAGAATAGGAAAAGGAGACGTTTAGGTCAATTTTATGCATTCTGGCGTTCGTCGATACAAGAAAACTGTTAAAATTCTTCAGAAACGTCACTTTTGAAGTGTTTTCTTGTACTTTTAAGCCAATCAGATACCCTACGGGCTCGGAAAGTGCAACGAAACCATCAAATTTTAGCTAGAAACTGTATTTTTGTCGATTTTTATTGAATTTGAACTATATTTCAACGTTTTTTGATGGTTCTGAGCCACCAAACACACTTAAAGCATGCAGAATCGACTCAGAATAGGAAAAGGAGACGTTTAGGTCAATTTTATGCATTCTGGCGTTCGTAGATACAAGAAAACTGTTAAAATTCTTCAGAAACGTCACTTTTGAAGTGTTTTCTTGTACTTTTAAGCCAATCAGATACCCTACGGGCTCGGAAAGTGCAAAGAAACCATCAAATTTTAGCTAGAAACTGTATTTTTGTCGATTTTTATTGAATTTGAACTATATTTCAACGTTTTTTGATGGTTCTGAGCCACCAAACACACTTAAAGCATGCAGAATCGACTCAGAATAGGAAAAGGAGACGTTTAGGTCAATTTTATGCATTCTGGCGTTCGTAGATACAAGAAAACTGTTAAAATTCTTCAGAAACGTCACTTTTGAAGTGTTTTCTTGGACTTTTAAGCCAATCAGATACCCTACGGGCTCGGAAAGTGCAACGAAACCATCAAATTTTAGCTAGAAACTGTATTTTTGTCGATTTTTATTGAATTTGAACTATATTTCAACGTTTTTTGATGGTTCTGAGCCACCAAACACACTTAAAGCATGCAGAATCGACTCAGAATAGGAAAAGGAGACGTTTAGGTCAATTTTATGCATTCTGGCGTTCGTAGATACAAGAAAACTGTTAAAATTCTTCAGAAACGTCACTTTTGAAGTGTTTTCTTGTACTTTTAAGCCAATCAGATACCCTACGGGCTCGGAAAGTGCAACGAAACCATCAAATTTTAGCTAGAAACTGTATTTTTGTCGATTTTTATTGAATTTGAACTATATTTCAACGTTTTTTGATGGTTCTGAGCCACCAAACACACTTAAAGCATGCAGAATCGACTCAGAATAGGAAAAGGAGACGTTTAGGTCAATTTTATGCATTCTGGCGTTCGTAGATACAAGAAAACTTAAAATTCTTCAGAAACGTCACTTTTGAAGTGTTTTCTTGTACTTTTAAGCCAATCAGATACCCTACGGGCTCGGAAAGTGCAACGAAACCATCAAATTTTAGCTAGAAACTGTATTTTTGTCGATTTTTATTGAATTTGAACTATATTTCAACGTTTTTTGATGGTTCTGAGCCACCAAACACACTTAAAGCATGCAGAATCGACTCAGAATAGGAAAAGGAGACGTTTAGGTCAATTTTATGCATTCTGGCGTTCGTAGATACAAGAAAACTGTTAAAATTCTTCAGAAACGTCACTTTTGAAGTGTTTTCTTGTACTTTTAAGCCAATCAGATACCCTACGGGCTCGGAAAGTGCAACGAAACCATCAAATTTTAGCTAGAAACTGTATTTTTGTCGATTTTTATTGAATTTGAACTATATTTCAACGTTTTTTGATGGTTCTGAGCCACCAAACACACTTAAAGCATGCAGAATCGACTCAGAATAGGAAAAGGAGACGTTTAGGTCAATTTTATGCATTCTGGCGTTCGTAGATACAAGAAAACTGTTAAAATTCTTCAGAAACGTCACTTTTGAAGTGTTTTCTTGTACTTTTAAGCCAATCAGATACCCTACGGGCTCGGAAAGTGCAACGAAACCATCAAATTTTAGCTAGAAACTGTATTTTTGTCGATTTTTATTGAATTTGAACTATATTTCAACGTTTTTTGATGGTTCTGAGCCACCAAACACACTTAAAGCATGCAGAATCGACTCAGAATAGGACAAGGAGACGTTTAGGTCAATTTTATGCATTCTGGCGTTCGTAGATACAAGAAAACTGTTAAAATTCTTCAGAAACGTCACTTTTGAAGTGTTTTCTTGTACTTTCAAGCCAATCAGATACCCTACGGGCTCGGAAAGTGCAACGAAACCATCAAATTTTAGCTAGAAACTGTATTTTTGTCGATTTTTATTGAATTTGAACTATATTTCAACGTTTTTTGATGGTTCTGAGCCACCAAACACACTTAAAGCATGCAGAATCGACTCAGAATAGGAAAAGGAGACGTTTAGGTCAATTTTATGCATTCTGGCGTTCGTAGATACAAGAAAACTGTTAAAATTCTTCAGAAACGTCACTTTTGAAGTGTTTTCTTGTACTTTTAAGCCAATCAGATACCCTACGGGCTCGGAAAGTGCAACGAAACCATCAAATTTTAGCTAGAAACTGTATTTTTGTCGATTTTTATTGAATTTGAACTAAATTTCAACGTTTTTTGATGGTTCTGAGCCACCAAACACACTTAAAGCATGCAGAATCGACTCAGAATAGGAAAAGGAGACGTTTAGGTCAATTTTATGCATTCTGGCGTTCGTAGATACAAGAAAACTGTTAAAATTCTTCAGAAACGTCACTTTTGAAGTGTTTTCTTGTACTTTTAAGCCAATCAGATACCCTACGGGCTCGGAAAGTGCAACGAAACCATCAAATTTTAGCTAGAAACTGTATTTTTGTCGATTTTTATTGAATTTGAACTATATTTCAACGTTTTTTGATGGTTCTGAGCCACCAAACACACTTAAAGCATGCAGAATCGACTCAGAATAGGAAAAGGAGACGTTTAGGTCAATTTTATGCATTCTGGCTTTCGTAGATACAAGAAAACTGTTAAAATTCTTCAGAAACGTCACTTTTGAAGTGTTTTCTTGTACTTTTAAGCCAATCAGATACCCTACGGGCTCGGAAAGTGCAACGAAACCATCAAATTTTAGCTAGAAACTGTATTTTTGTCGATTTTTATTGAATTTGAACTATATTTCAACGTTTTTTGATGGTTCTGAGCCACCAAACACACTTAAAGCATGCAGAATCTACTCAGAATAGGAAAAGGAGACGTTTAGGTCAATTTTATGCATTCTGGCGTTCGTAGATACAAGAAAACTGTTAAAATTCTTCAGAAACGTCACTTTTGAAGTGTTTTCTTGTACTTTTAAGCCAATCAGATACCCTACGGGCTCGGAAAGTGCAACGAAACCATCAAATTTTAGCTAGAAACTGTATTCTTGTCGATTTTTATTGAATTTGAACTATATTTCAACGTTTTTTGATGGTTCTGAGCCACCAAACACACTTAAAGCATGCAGAATCGACTCAGAATAGGAAAAGGAGACGTTTAGGTCAATTTTATGCATTCTGGCGTTCGTAGATACAAGAAAACTGTTAAAATTCTTCAGAAACGTCACTTTTGAAGTGTT
This sequence comes from Zophobas morio, assembly GCF_036711695.1. Taxonomy (NCBI): domain Eukaryota; kingdom Metazoa; phylum Arthropoda; class Insecta; order Coleoptera; family Tenebrionidae; genus Zophobas; species Zophobas morio. The sequence goes on along the minus strand of NW_026973263.1, from coordinate 84,228 downwards.
TTCTTGTACTTTTAAGCCAATCAGATACCCTACGGGCTCGGAAAGTGCAACGAAACCATCAAATTTTAGCTAGAAACTGTATTTTTGTCGATTTTTATTGAATTTGAACTATATTTCAACGTTTTTTGATGGTTCTGAGCCACCAAACACACTTAAAGCATGCAGAATCGACTCAGAATAGGAAAAGGAGACGTTTAGGTCAATTTTATGCATTCTGGCGTTCGTAGATACAAGAAAACTGTTAAAATTCTTCAGAAACGTCACTTTTGAAGTGTTTTCTTGTACTTTTAAGCCAATCAGATATCCTACGGGCTCGGAAAGTGCAACGAAACCATCAAATTTTAGCTAGAAACTGTATTTTTGTCGATTTTTATTGAATTTGAACTATATTTCAACGTTTTTTGATGGTTCTGAGCCACCAAACACACTTAAAGCATGCAGAATCGACTCAGAATAGGAAAAGGAGACGTTTAGGTCAATTTTATGCATTCTGGCGTTCGTAGATACAAGAAAACTGTTAAAATTCTTCAGAAACGTCACTTTTGAAGTGTTTTCTTGTACTTTTAAGCCAATCAGATACCCTACGGGCTCGGAAAGTGCAACGAAACCATCAAATTTTAGCTAGAAACTGTATTTTTGTCGATTTTTATTGAATTTGAACTATATTTCAACGTTTTTTGATGGTTCTGAGCCACCAAACACACTTAAAGCATGCAGAATCGACTCAGAATAGGAAAAGGAGACGTTTAGGTCAATTTTATGCATTCTGGCGTTCGTAGATACAAGAAAACTGTTAAAATTCTTCAGAAACGTCACTTTTGAAGTGTTTTCTTGTACTTTTAAGCCAATCAGATACCCAACGGGCCCGGAAAGTGCAACGAAACCATCAAATTTTAGCTAGAAACTGTATTTTTGTCGATTTTTATTGAATTTGAACTATATTTCGACGTTTTTTGATGGTTCTGAGCCACCAAACACACTTAAAGCATGCAGAATCGACTCAGAATAGGAAAAGGAGACGTTTAGGTCAATTTTATGCATTCTGGCGTTCGTAGATACAAGAAAACTGTTAAAATTCTTCAGAAACGTCACTTTTGAAGTGTTTTCTTGTACTTTTAAGCCAATCAGATACCCTACGGGCTCGGAAAGTGCAACGAAACCATCAAATTGTAGCTAGAAACTGTATTTTTGTCGATTTTTATTGAATTTGAACTATATTTCAACGTTTTTTGATGGTTCTGAGCCACCAAACACACTTAAAGCATGCAGAATCGACTCAGAATAGGAAAAGGAGACGTTTAGGTCAATTTTATGCATTCTGGCGTTCGTAGATACAAGAAAACTGTTAAAATTCTTCAGAAACGTCACTTTTGAAGTGTTTTCTTGTACTTTTAAGCCAATCAGATACCCTACGGGCTCGGAAAGTGCAACGAAACCATCAAATTTTAGCTAGAAACTGTATTTTTGTCGATTTTTATTGAATTTGAACTATATTTCAACGTTTTTTGATGGTTCTGAGCCACCAAACACACTTAAAGCATGCAGAATCGACTCAGAATAGGAAAAGGAGACGTTTAGGTCAATTTTATGCATTCTGGCGTTCGTAGATACAAGAAAACTGTTAAAATTCTTCAGAAACGTCACTTTTGAAGTGTTTTCTTGTACTTTTAAGCCAATCAGATACCCTACGGGCTCGGAAAGTGCAACGAAACCATCAAATTTTAGCTAGAAACTGTATTTTTGTCGATTTTTATTGAATTTGAACTATATTTCAACGTTTTTTGATGGTTCTGAGCCACCAAACACACTTAAAGCATGCAGAATCGACTCAGAATAGGAAAAGGAGACGTTTAGGTCAATTTTATGCATTCTGGCGTTCGTAGATACAAGAAAACTGTTAAAATTCTTCAGAAACGTCACTTTTGAAGTGTTCTCTTGTACTTTTAAGCCAATCAGATACCCTACGGGCTCGGAAAGTGCAACGAAACCATCAAATTTTAGCTAGAAACTGTATTTTTGTCGATTTTTATTGAATTTGAACTATATTTCAACGTTTTTTGATGGTTCTGAGCCACCAAACACACTTAAAGCATGCAGAATCGACTCAGAATAGGAAAAGGAGACGTTTAGGTCAATTTTATGCATTCTGGCGTTCGTAGATACAAGAAAACTGTTAAAATTCTTCAGAAACGTCACTTTTGAAGTGTTCTCTTGTACTTTTAAGCCAATCAGATACCCTACGGGCTCGGAAAGTGCAACGAAACCATCAAATTTTAGCTAGAAACTGTATTTTTGTCGATTTTTATTGAATTTGAACTATATTTCAACGTTTTTTGATGGTTCTGAGCCACCAAACACACTTAAAGCATGCAGAATCGACTCAGAATAGGAAAAGGAGACGTTTAGGTCAATTTTATGCATTCTGGCGTTCGTGGATACAAGAAAACTGTTAAAATTCTTCAGAAACGTCACTTTTGAAGTGTTTTCTTGTACTTTTAAGCCAATCAGATACCCAACGGGCCCGGAAAGTGCAACGAAACCATCAAATTTTAGCTAGAAACTGTATTTTTGTCGATTTTTATTGAATTTGAACTATATTTCGACGTTTTTTGATGGTTCTGAGCCACCAAACACACTTAAAGCATGCAGAATCGACTCAGAATAGGAAAAGGAGACGTTTAGGTCAATTTTATGCATTCTGGCGTTCGTAGATACAAGAAAACTGTTAAAATTCTTCAGAAACGTCACTTTTGAAGTGTTTTCTTGTACTTTTAAGCCAATCAGATACCCTACGGGCTCGGAAAGTGCAACGAAACCATCAAATTGTAGCTAGAAACTGTATTTTTGTCGATTTTTATTGAATTTGAACTATATTTCAACGTTTTTTGATGGTTCTGAGCCACCAAACACACTTAAAGCATGCAGAATCGACTCAGAATAGGAAAAGGAGACGTTTAGGTCAATTTTATGCATTCTGGCGTTCGTAGATACAAGAAAACTGTTAAAATTCTTCAGAAACGTCACTTTTGAAGTGTTTTCTTGTACTTTTAAGCCAATCAGATACCCTACGGGCTCGGAAAGTGCAACGAAACCATCAAATTTTAGCTAGAAACTGTATTTTTGTCGATTTTTATTGAATTTGAACTATATTTCAACGTTTTTTGATGGTTCTGAGCCACCAAACACACTTAAAGCATGCAGAATCGACTCAGAATAGGAAAAGGAGACGTTTAGGTCAATTTTATGCATTCTGGCGTTCGTAGATACAAGAAAACTGTTAAAATTCTTCAGAAACGTCACTTTTGAAGTGTTTTCTTGTACTTTTAAGCCAATCAGATACCCTACGGGCTCGGAAAGTGCAACGAAACCATCAAATTTTAGCTAGAAACTGTATTTTTGTCGATTTTTATTGAATTTGAACTATATTTCAACGTTTTTTGATGGTTCTGAGCCACCAAACACACTTAAAGCATGCAGAATCGACTCAGAATAGGAAAAGGAGACGTTTAGGTCAATTTTATGCATTCTGGCGTTCGTAGATACAAGAAAACTGTTAAAATTCTTCAGAAACGTCACTTTTGAAGTGTTCTCTTGTACTTTTAAGCCAATCAGATACCCTACGGGCTCGGAAAGTGCAACGAAACCATCAAATTTTAGCTAGAAACTGTATTTTTGTCGATTTTTATTGAATTTGAACTATATTTATAATAACCAAAATGTGAGAGGGCTTAACACTAAAGCCACGGATCTCTTAATATCGTCGACCTGGATGAAGTATGATATATTTGCTTTGACTGAAACATGGCTTAATTCAGGGGTGACTGACGGCGAAATAGTTGATTTAAATAATTTCAGTGTCTTTAGAGCTGATCGGAACTTTGAAGGAACGTCAAAGTCACGGGGTGGGGGTGTCCTTATTGCAGCTCGTAAAAATTTGCAGGTCAGTAGAGTTAATATACGCTCCTTGGTAGAGGATTTTGGTAGACTTATAAATATTGATGTAGTAATAGTGAAATGTAGGGATGCTACTGGAACTTTTCTTTATATCGTCTTGGTGTATATTCCTCCTAAGATCTCCATCGACGAATATCTGCTATTGTTAGAATCCTTAATGTCATTGGATTGTCTGTCCAACTCTAAAATGATAATACTTGGTGATTTCAACGTTCCTGAATTTTGGCAATGTAGTCGTTCTAATTCAGTGTGTAACAAAAAAGTTGTGCCTCTATTAAATTTATTGAATTACTTTGAGCTAACCCAGTACAACGAGATTCTTAATAGTAAAGGTTTAATATTGGATTTGGTAATGTCTTGTCAGATTTTGGAGGTTAGTGTACCAGAAATAACTGTTACAAAAGTCGATCATTATCACCCTCCTTTAGAAATTAACTGTTCCACAACAAAAATAAGGTATGTTCCAATGGGTACTAACAGTGGTCTAATATATAACTTTAGGTTAGCAGATTTAATAACACTCTATAATGATATTAGTCGTCTAGACTTCAGTTTCTTGAGTAAAATCAAAGATCCCAATATTGCAGTAAATCAGATGTATGCGAAACTACAACCTTTGTTCGCAAACTCTGTCCCCGTTAAGCGCAGGCGATCTGGAAAGTATCCTATCTGGTACAATAATACAATAATTCTATCCTTGAAAAGGAAATATCAATTTTGGCAGAGTTATAAACGTACTAAATCCATATTCGACCTTGAAAACTTTAAGTCACTTAGAGCCACTGTCAAACTGCTCATCAAGAATGCATATTACAGCTACGTAAAAAGTGTCAGCAATAACATCAAGTCAGATCCTAAAGCATTCTGGGCATTTTTTAAAGCAAAAAATCGTCAGACAACAATAACATCGACAATGACTCGAGATAATAATATATTTGAAACACCACAACAAATCGTGAATGAGTTTGCAAATTTCTTTACAGAGGTATTTACACATAATTCTCCTAATATTAATAACGTCTGTGATTTTAATCCCTCTGAAATAAGTGTAAATACTATGCATCCTTTCCAGGTCTCTGAACGGGAGGTTGAAAAATCTCTGAAAAAACTTAAATCCTCAATGACGGCTGGTCCTGATCTAGTGACATCGTTTCTGTTAAGGGATTGCGCTACTGTATTTGCCAAACCTCTATCTATAATTTATAATATGATTCTAAAAACTTGTCGGTTTCCTCTTTTGTGGAAATTATCACGAGTTTCACCTATTTATAAAGCTGGAGATCGTTCGGAAATATCAAACTATCGTCCCGTAAGTATTATGAACAATTTTGCAAAAGTGTTTGAGTATGTTCTTCATCCCATAATCTATTCGCATGTCTCACATTTGCTAAGTACTAAACAGCATGGTTTCATGAAGGGTCGATCGACTGTTACGAACCTTACAGTGTTTAGTCAATTTGTTTCCGAAGTTCTAGATAGAGGAGGGCAAGTAGACTGCATCTACAATGATTTCTCGAAGGCGTTCGACAGAATAAATCATAGTCTCTTGCTTGTTAAACTTAGAAAGTTTGGTATATCTGACTCATTGATAACTTTGATTAGTTCTTATTTGACTGACAGACATCTCTATGTGACATACAATGGTTTTGAATCTCATCGTTATATCCAGGTTTCGGGAGTTCCTCAGGGATCTGTGTTGGGTCCGTTGTTGTTTAATATGTTTGTTGACGATATAGCACACGAAGTAATGAATAACTGCCTGCTCTTTGCTGACGATGTGAAAATATTTACTGAAATAAAAAATTCCACTGATTGCAGAATGTTGCAGAATAAACTTGATAGAATTAATAGCTGGTGTTCCGAAAATCTTCTACCACTCAATATTAAAAAGTGTACCATTATGTCCTTTTCGAGAAAGAATATAACTAATATAAAATTTGATTATTATTTAGAGAACACTGTCATAGAAAGAAAATATGTAGTTCGTGATTTAGGTGTAATTTTCGACTCAAAATTTACTTTTGTTGATCACATTAACACAATCATTCTGTCAGCTTCTAAATCAGTGGGTGTCATAATCCGGAATTCTAAAGAGATTGAAGACTTGTCAGTAATAAAAAGGCTTTATTGTTCACTAGTTAGATCGCGGTTGGAATATGCTTCAGTAATATGGAATCCCATCTATAAAATCCATGAGACTAACCTTGAAAGAGTACAGAGGAGATTCTTGAAGTATATGGTTTTCAGAGCTGACGGTGCATATCCTGAACAAGGATACCCGGAGGATATTATGTTGGAAAGATTTAGTTTGCACAGTCTTATGTCCAGAAGAAAACTTGATTCAATTTTACTGCTAGTCAAAATATTACGCTTTCAAATAGACTGCTCTGAATTGCTAAGCCTCTTGAGGTTTCGAACGTCGATTGGAAGGTTAAGAAGTAATAATTTGTTTGAGCTAACAGTCCCTAGAACGAAAGTATTGTTGGCATCACCTCTATTTCAATCCATCAAAAATTACACTCATGTTGCTGATCAATTTGACATATTTTCATCTACATTGCAGCACATTAAACACCAGATTGGGTAGATTGAAAGGAGGAGGAAATATAAAGGAATATTACAGTTAAACAATTTATTTATTTGTTTGTTATTGAGTTAAATTTTTGTTTTTTTTTTTTTTTTGGTAGCACTCCGTATTTCTATAATTGGGCTCGCCTGTTGGAATACTATTACTAATAATAATAATAATAATAATAATAATATTTCAACGTTTTTTGATGGTTCTGAGCCACCAAACACACTTAAAGCATGCAGAATCGACTCAGAATAGGAAAAGGAGACGTTTAGGTCAATTTTATGCATTCTGGCGTTCGTGGATACAAGAAAACTGTTAAAATTCTTCAGAAACGTCACTTTTGAAGTGTTTTCTTGTACTTTTAAGCCAATCAGATACCCAACGGGCCCGGAAAGTGCAACGAAACCATCAAATTTTAGCTAGAAACTGTATTTTTGTCGATTTTTATTGAATTTGAACTATATTTCGACGTTTTTTGATGGTTCTGAGCCACCAAACACACTTAAAGCATGCAGAATCGACTCAGAATAGGAAAAGGAGACGTTTAGGTCAATTTTATGCATTCTGGCGTTCGTAGATACAAGAAAACTGTTAAAATTCTTCAGAAACGTCACTTTTGAAGTGTTTTCTTGTACTTTTAAGCCAATCAGATACCCTACGGGCTCGGAAAGTGCAACGAAACCATCAAATTGTAGCTAGAAACTGTATTTTTGTCGATTTTTATTGAATTTGAACTATATTTCAACGTTTTTTGATGGTTCTGAGCCACCAAACACACTTAAAGCATGCAGAATCGACTCAGAATAGGAAAAGGAGACGTTTAGGTCAATTTTATGCATTCTGGCGTTCGTAGATACAAGAAAACTGTTAAAATTCTTCAGAAACGTCACTTTTGAAGTGTTTTCTTGTACTTTTAAGCCAATCAGATACCCTACGGGCTCGGAAAGTGCAACGAAACCATCAAATTTTAGCTAGAAACTGTATTTTTGTCGATTTTTATTGAATTTGAACTATATTTCAACGTTTTTTGATGGTTCTGAGCCACCAAACACACTTAAAGCATGCAGAATCGACTCAGAATAGGAAAAGGAGACGTTTAGGTCAATTTTATGCATTCTGGCGTTCGTAGATACAAGAAAACTGTTAAAATTCTTCAGAAACGTCACTTTTGAAGTGTTTTCTTGTACTTTTAAGCCAATCAGATACCCTACGGGCTCGGAAAGTGCAACGAAACCATCAAATTTTAGCTAGAAACTGTATTTTTGTCGATTTTTATTGAATTTGAACTATATTTCAACGTTTTTTGATGGTTCTGAGCCACCAAACACACTTAAAGCATGCAGAATCGACTCAGAATAGGAAAAGGAGACGTTTAGGTCAATTTTATGCATTCTGGCGTTCGTAGATACAAGAAAACTGTTAAAATTCTTCAGAAACGTCACTTTTGAAGTGTTTTCTTGCACTTTTAAGCCAATCAGATACCCTACGGGCTCGGAAAGTGCAACGAAACCATCAAATTTTAGCTAGAAACTGTATTTTTGTCGATTTTTATTGAATTTGAACTATATTTCAACGTTTTTTGATGGTTCTGAGCCACCAAACACACTTAAAGCATGCAGAATCGCCTCAGAATAGGAAAAGGAGACGTTTAGGTCAATTTTATGCATTCTGGCGTTCGTAGATACAAGAAAACTGTTAAAATTCTTCAGAAACGTCACTTTTGAAGTGTTTTCTTGTACTTTTAAGCCAATCAGATACCCTACGGGCTCGGAAAGTGCAACGAAACCATCAAATTTTAGCTAGAAACTGTATTTTTGTCGATTTTTATTGAATTTGAACTATATTTCAACGTTTTTTGATGGTTCTGAGCCACCAAACACACTTAAAGCATGCAGATTCGACTCAGAATAGGAAAAGGAGACGTTTAGGTCAATTTTATGCATTCTGGCGTTCGTAGATACAAGAAAACTGTTAAAATTCTTCAGAAACGTCACTTTTGAAGTGTTTTCTTATACTTTTAAGCCAATCAGATACCCTACGGGCTCGGAAAGTGCAACGAAACCATCAAATTTTAGCTAGAAACTGTATTTTTGTCGATTTTTATTGAATTTGAACTATATTTCAACGTTTTTTGATGGTTCTGAGCCACCAAACACACTTAAAGCATGCAGAATCGACTCAGAATAGGAAAAGGAGACGTTTAGGTCAATTTTATGCATTCTGGCGTTCGTAGATACAAGAAAACTGTTAAAATTCTTCAGAAACGTCACTTTTGAAGTGTTTTCTTGTACTTTTAAGCCAATCAGATACCCTACGGGCTCGGAAAGTGCAACGAAACCATCAAATTTTAGCTAGAAACTGTATTTTTGTCGATTTTTATTGAATTTGAACTATATTTCAACGTTTTTTGATGGTTCTGAGCCACCAAACACACTCAAAGCATGCAGAATCGACTCAGAATAGGAAAAGGAGACGTTTAAGTCAATTTTATGCATTCTGGCGTTCGTAGATATAAGAAAACTGTTAAAATTCTTCAGAAACGTCACTTTTGAAGTGTTTTCTTGTACTTTTAAGCCAATCAGATACCCAACGGGCTCGGAAAGTGCAACGAAACCATCAAATTTTAGCTAGAAACTGTATTTTTGTCGATTTTTATTGAATTTGAACTATATTTCAACGTTTTTTGATGGTTCTGAGCCACCAAACACACTTAAAGCATGCAGAATCGACTCAGAATAGGAAAAGGAGACGTTTAGGTCAATTTTATGCATTCTGGCGTTCGTAGATACAAGAAAACTGTTAAAATTCTTCAGAAACGTCACTTTTGAAGTGTTTTCTTGTACTTTTAAGCCAATCAGATACCCTACGGGGTCGGAAAGTGCAACGAAACCATCAAATTTTAGCCAGAAACTATATTTTTGTCGATTTTTATTGAATTTGAACTATATTTCAACGTTTTTTGATGGTTCTGAGCCACCAAACACACTTAAAGCATGCAGAATCGACTCAGAATAGGAAAAGGAGACGTTTAGGTCAATTTTATGCATTCTGGCGTTCGTAGATACAAGAAAACTGTTAAAATTCTTCAGAAACGTCACTTTTGAAGTGTTTTCTTGTACTTTTAAGCCAATCAGATACCCTACGGGCTCGTAAAGTGCAACGAAACCATCAAATTTTAGCTAGAAACTGTATTTTTGTCGATTTTTATTGAATTTGAATTATATTTCAACGTTTTTTGATGGTTCTGAGCCACCAAACACACTTAAAGCATGCAGAATCGACTCAGAATAGGAAAAGGAGACGTTTAGGTCAATTTTATGCATTCTGGCGTTCGTAGATACAAGAAAACTGTTAAAATTCTTCAGAAACGTCACTTTTGAAGTGTTTTCTTGTACTTTTAAGCCAATCAGATACCCAACGGGCTCGGAAAGTGCAACGAAACCATCAAATTTTAGCTAGAAACTGTATTTTTGTCGATTTTTATTGAATTTGAACTATATTTCAACGTTTTTTGATGGTTCTGAGCCACCAAACACACTTAAAGCATGCAGAATCGACTCAGAATAGGAAAAGGAGACGTTTAGGTCAATTTTATGCATTCTGGCGTTCGTAGATACAAGAAAACTGTTAAAATTCTTCAGAAACGTCACTTTTGAAGTGTTTTCTTGTACTTTTAAGCCAATCAGATACCCAACGGGCTCGGAAAGTGCAACGAAACCATCAAATTTTAGCTAGAAACTGTATTTTTGTCGATTTTTATTGAATTTGAACTATATTTCAACGTTTTTTGATGGTTCTGAGCCACCAAACACACTTAAAGCATGCAGAATCGACTCAGAATAGGAAAAGGAGACGTTTAGGTCAATTTTATGCATTCTGGCGTTCGTAGATACAAGAAAACTGTTAAAATTCTTCAGAAACGTCACTTTTGAAGTGTTTTCTTGTACTTTTAAGCCAATCAGGTACCCTACGGGCTCGGAAAGTGCAACGAAACCATCAAATTTTAGCTAGAAACTGTATTTTTGTCGATTTTTATTGAATTTGAACTATATTTCAACGTTTTTTGATGGTTCTGAGCCACCAAACACACTTAAAGCATGCAGAATCGACTCAGAATAGGAAAAGGAGACGTTTAGGTCAATTTTATGCATTCTGGCGTTCGTAGATACAAGAAAACTGTTAAAATTCTTCAGAAACGTCACTTTTGAAGTGTTTTCTTGTACTTTTAAGCCAATCAGATACCCTACGGGCTCGGAAAGTGCAACGAAACCATCAAATTTTACCTAGAAACTGTATTTTTGTCGATTTTTATTGAATTTGAACTATATTTCAACGTTTTTTGATGGTTCTGAGCCACCAAACACACTTAAAGCATGCAGAATCGACTCAGAATAGGAAAAGGAGACGTTTAGGTCAATTTTATGCATTCTGGCGTTCGTAGATACAAGAAAACTGTTAAAATTCTTCAGAAACGTCACTTTTGAAGTGTTTTCTTGTACTTTTAAGCCAATCAGATACCCTACGGGCTCGGAAAGTGCAACGAAACCATCAAATTTTAGCTAGAAACTGTATTTTTGTCGATTATTATTGAATTTGAACTATATTTCAACGTTTTTTGATGGTTCTGAGTCACCAAACACACTTAAAGCATGCAGAATCGACTCAGAATAGGAAAAGGAGACGTTTAGGTCAATTTTATGCATTCTGGCGTTCGTAGATACAAGAAAACTGTTAAAATTCTTCAGAAACGTCACTTTTGAAGTGTTTTCTTGTACTTTTAAGCCAATCAGATACCCTACGGGCTCGGAAAGTGCAACGAAACCATCAAATTTTAGCTAGAAACTGTATTTTTGTCGATTTTTATTGAATTTGAACTATATTTCAACGTTTTTTGATGGTTCTGAGCCACCAAACACACTTAAAGCATGCAGAATCGGCTCAGAATAGGAAAAGGAGACGTTTAGGTCAATTTTATGCATTCTGGCGTTCGTAGATACAAGAAAACTGTTAAAATTCTTCAGAAACGTCACTTTTGAAGTGTTTTCTTGTACTTTTAAGCCAATCAGATACCCTACGGGCTCGGGAAGTGCAACGAAACCATCAAATTTTAGCTAGAAACTGTATTTTTGTCGATTTTTATTGAATTTGAACTATATTTCAACGTTTTTTGATGGTTCTGAGCCACCAAACACACTTAAAGCATGCAGAATCGACTCAGAATAGGAAAAGGAGACGTTTAGGTCAATTTTATGCATTCTGGCGTTCGTAGATACAAGAAAACTGTTAAAATTCTTCAGAAACGTCACTTTTGAAGTGTTTTCTTGTACTTTTAAGCCAATCAGATACCCTACGGGCTCGGAAAGTGCAACGAAACCATCAAATTTTAGCTAGAAACTGTATTTTTTTCGATTTTTATTGAATTTGAACTATATTTCAACGTTTTTTGATGGTTCTGAGCCACCAAACACACTTAAAGCATGCAGAATCGACTCAGAATAGGAAAAGGAGACGTTTAGGTCAATTTTATGCATTCTGGCGTTCGTAGATACAAGAAAACTGTTAAAATTCTTCAGAAACGTCACTTTTGAAGTGTTTTCTTGTACTTTTAAGCCAATCAGATACCCTACGGACTCGGAAAGTGCAACGAAACCATAAAATTTTAGCTAGAAACTGTATTTTTGTCGATTTTTATTGAATTTGAACTATATTTCAACGTTTTTTGATGGTTCTGAGCCACCAAACACACTTAAAGCATGCAGAATCGACTCAGAATAGGAAAAGGAGATGTTTAGGTCAATTTTATGCATTCTGGCGTTCGTAGATACAAGAAAACTGTTAAAATTCTTCAGAAACGTCACTTTTGAAGTGTTTTCTTGTAGTTTTAAGCCAATCAGATACCCTACAGGCTCGGAAAGTGCAACGAAACCATCAAATTTTAGCTAGAAACTGTATTTTTGTCGATTTTTATTGAATTTGAACTATATTTCAACGTTTTTTGATGGTTCTGAGCCACCAAACACACTTAAAGCATGCAGAATCGACTCAGAATAGGAAAAGGAGACGTTTAGGTCAATTTTATGCATTCTGGCGTTCGTAGATACAAGAAAACTGTTAAAATTCTTCAGAAACGTCACTTTCGAAGTGTTTTCTTGTACTTTTAAGCCAATCAGATACCCTACGGGCTCGGAAAGTGCAACGAAACCATCAAATTTTAGCTAGAAACTGTATTTTTGTCGATTTTTATTGAATTTGAACTATATTTCAACGTTTTTTGATGGTTCTGAACCACCAAACACACTTAAAGCATGCAGAATCGACTCAGAATAGGAAAAGGAGACGTTTAGGTCAATTTTATGCATTCTGGCGTTCGTAGATACAAGAAAACTGTTAAAATTCTTCAGAAACGTCACTTTTGAAGTGTTTTCTTGTACTTTTAAGCCAATCAGATACCCTACGGGCTCGGAAAGTGCAACGAAACCATCAAATTCTAGCTAGAAACTGTATTTTTGTCGATTTTAATTGAATTTGAACTATATTTCAACGTTTTTTGATGGTTCTGAGCCACCAAACACACTTAAAGCATGCAGAATCGACTCAGAATAGGAAAAGGAGACGTTTAGGACAATTTTATGCATTTTGGCGTTCGTAGATACAAGAAAACTGTTAAAATTCTTCAGAAACGTCACTTTTGAAGTGTTTTCTTGTACTTTTAAGCCAATCAGATACCCTACGGGCTCGGAAAGTGCAACGAAACCATCAAATTTTAGCTAGAAACTGTATTTTTGTCGATTTTTATTGAATTTGAACTATATTTCAACGTTTTTTGATGGTTCTGAGCCACCAAACACACTTAAAGCATGCAGAATCGACTCAGAATAGGAAAAGGAGACGTTTAGGTCAATTTTATGCATTCTGGCGTTCGTAGATACAAGAAAACTGTTAAAATTCTTCAGAAACGTCACTTTTGAAGTGTTTTCTTGTACTTTTAAGCCAATCAGATAACCTACGGGCTCGCAAAGTGCAACGAAACCATCAAATTTTAGCTAGAAACTGTATTTTTGTCGATTTTTATTGAATTTGAACTATATTTCAACGTTTTTTGATGGTTCTGAGCCACCAAACACACTTAAAGCATGCAGAATCGACTCAGAATAGGAAAAGGAGACGTTTAGGTCAATTTTATGCATTCTGGCGTTCGTAGATACAAGAAAACTGTTAAAATTCTTCAGAAACGTCACTTTTGAAGTGTTTTCTTGTACTTTTAAGCCAATCAGATACCCTACGGGCTCGGAAAGTGCAACGAAACCATCAAATTTTAGCTAGAAACTGTATTTTTGTCGATTTTTATTGAATTTGAACTATATTTCAACGTTTTTTGATGGTTCTGAGCCACCAAACACACTTAAAGCATGCAGAATCGACTCAGAATAGGAAAAGGAGACGTTTAGGTCAATTTTATGCATTCTGGCGTTCGTAGATACAAGAAAACTGTTAAAATTCTTCAGAAACGTCACTTTTGAAGTGTTTTCTTGTACTTTTAAGCCAATCAGATATCCTACGGGCTCGGAAAGTGCAACGAAACCATCAAATTTTAGCTAGAAACTGTATTTTTGTCGATTTTTATTGAATTTGAACTATATTTCAACGTTTTTTGATGGTTCTGAGCCACCAAACACACTTAAAGCATGCAGAATCGGCTCAGAATAGGAAAAGGAGACGTTTAGGTCAATTTTATGCATTCTGGCGTTCGTAGATACAAGAAAACTGTTAAAATTCTTCAGAAACGTCACTTTTGAAGTGTTTTCTTGTACTTTTAAGCCAATCAGATACCCAACGGGCTCGGAAAGTGCAACGAAACCATCAAATTTTAGCTAGAAACTGTATTTTTGTCGATTTTTATTGAATCTGAACTATATTTCAACGTTTTTTGATGGTTCTGAGCCACCAAACACACTTAAAGCATGCAGAATCGACTCAGAATAGGAAAAGGAGACGTTTAGGTCAATTTTATGCATTCTGGCGTTCGTAGATACAAGAAAACTGTTAAAATTCTTCAGAAACGTCACTTTTGAAGTGTTTTCTTGTACTTTTAAGCCAATCAGATACCCTACGGGCTCGGAAAGTGCAACGAAACCATCAAATAGAAACTGTATTTTTGTCGATTTTTATTGAATTTGAACTATATTTCAACGTTTTTTGATGGTTCTGAGCCACCAAACACACTTAAAGCATGCAGAATCGACTCAGAATAGGAAAAGGAAACGTTTAGGTCAATTTTATGCATTCTGGCGTTCGTAGATACAAGAAAACTGTTAAAATTCTTCAGAAACGTCACTTTTGAAGTGTTTTCTTGTACTTTTAAGCCAATCAGATACCCTACGGGCTCGGAAAGTGCAACGAAACCATCAAATTTTAGCTAGAAACTGTATTTTTGTCGATTTTTATTGAATTTGAACTATATTTCAACGTTTTTTGATGGTTCTGAGCCACCAAACACACTTAAAGCATGCAGAATCGACTCAGAATAGGAAAAGGAGACGTTTAGGTCAATTTTATGCATTCTGGCGTTCGTAGATACAAGAAAACTGTTAAAATTCTTCAGAAACGTCACTTTTGAAGTGTTTTCTTGTACTTTTAAGCCAATCAGATACCCTACGGGCTCGGAAAGTGCAACGAAACCATCAAATTTTAGCTAGAAACTGTATTTTTGTCGATTTTTATTGAATTTGAACTATATTTCAACGTTTTTTGATGGTTCTGAGCCACCAAACACACTTAAAGCATGCAGAATCGACTCAGAATAGGAAAAGGAGACGTTTAGGTCAATTTTATGCATTCTGGCGTTCGTAGATACAAGAAAACTGTTAAAATTCTTCAGAAACGTCACTTTTGAAGTGTTTTCTTGTACTTTTAAGCCAATCAGATACCCTACGGGCTCGGAAAGTGCAACGAAACCATCAAATTTTAGCTAGAAACTGTATTTTTGTCGATTTTTATTGAATTTGAACTATATTTCAACGTCTTTTGATGGTTCTGAGCCACCAAACACACTTAAAGCATGCAGAATCCACTCAGAATAGGAAAAGGAGACGTTTAGGTCAATTTTATGCATTCTGGCGTTCGTAGATACAAGAAAACTGTTAAAATTCTTCAGAAACGTCACTTTTGAAGTGTTTTCTTGTACTTTTAAGCCAATCAGATACCCTACGGGCTCGGAAAGTGCAACGAAACCATCAAATTTTAGCTAGAAACTGTATTTTTGTCGATTTTTATTGAATTTGAACTATATTTCAACGTTTTTTGATGGTTCTGAGCCACCAAACACACTTAAAGCATGCAGAATCGACTCAGAATAGGAAAAGGAGACGTTTAGGTCAATTTTATGCATTCTGGCGTTCGTAGATACAAGAAAACTGTTAAAATTCTTCAGAAACGTCACTTTTGAAGTGTTTTCTTGTACTTTTAAGCCAATCAGATACCCTGCGGGCTCGGAAAGTGCAACGAAACCATCAAATTTTAGCTAGAAACTGTATTTTTGTCGATTTTTATTGAATTTGAACTATATTTCAACGTTTTTTGATGGTTCTGAGCCACCAAACACACTTAAAGCATGCAGAATCGACTCAGAATAGGAAAAGGAGACGTTTAGGTCAATTTTATGCATTCTGGCGTTCGTAGATACAAGAAAACTGTTAAAATTCTTGAGAAACGTCACTTTTGAAGTGTTTTCTTGTACTTTTAAGCCAGTCAGATACCCTACGGGCTCGGAAAGTGCAACGAAACCATCAAATTTTAGCTAGAAACTGTATTTTTGTCGATTTTTATTGAATTTGAACTATATTTCAACGTTTTTTGATGGTTCTGAGCCACCAAACACACTTAAAGCATGCAGAATCGACTCAGAATAGGAAAAGGAGACGTTTAGGTCAATTTTATGCATTCTGGCGTTCGTAGATACAAGAAAACTGTTAAAATTCTTCAGAAACGTCACTTTTGAAGTGTTTTCTTGTACTTTTAAGCCAATCAGATACCCTACGGGCTCGGAAAGTGCAACGAAACCATCAAATTTTAGCTAGAAACTGTATTTTTGTCGATTTTTATTGAATTTGAACTATATTTCAACGTTTTTTGATGGTTCTGAGCCACCAAACACACTTAAAGCATGCAGAATCGACTCAGAATAGGAAAAGGAGACGTTTAGGTCAATTTTATGCATTCTGGCGTTCGTAGATACAAGAAAACTGTTAAAATTCTTCAGAAACGTCACTTTTGAAGTGTTTTCTTGTACTTTTAAGCCAATCAGATACCCTACGGGCTCGGAAAGTGCAACGAAACCATCAAATTTTAGCTAGAAACTGTATTTTTGTCGATTTTTATTGAATTTGAACTATATTTCAATGTTTTTTGATGGTTCTGAGCCACCAAACACACTTAAAGCATGCAGAATCGACTCAGAATAGGAAAAGGAGACGTTTAGGTCAATTTTATGCATTCTGGCGTTCGTAGATACAAGAAAACTGTTAAAATTCTTCAGAAACGTCACTTTTGAAGTGTTTTCTTGTACTTTTAAGCCAATCAGATACCCTACGGGCTCGGAAAGTGCAACGAAACCATCAAATTTTAGCTAGAAACTGTATTTTTGTCGATTTTAATTGAATTTGAACTATATTTCAACGTTTTTTGATGGTTCTGAGCCACCAAACACACTTAAAGCATGCAGAATCGACTCAGAATAGGAAAAGGAGACGTTTAGGTCAATTTTATGCATTCTGGCGTTCGTAGATACAAGAAAACTGTTAAAATTCTTCAGAAACGTCACTTTTGAAGTGTTTTCTTGTACTTTTAAGCCAATCAGATACCCTACGGGCTCGGAAAGTGCAACGAAACCATCAAATTTTAGCTAGAAACTGTATTTTTGTCGATTTTTATTGAATTTGAACTATATTTCAACGTTTTTTGATGGTTCTGAGCCACCAAACACACTTAAAGCATGCAGAATCGACTCAGAATAGGAAAAGGAGACGTTTAGGTCAATTTTATGCATTCTCGCGTTCGTAGATACAAGAAAACTGTTAAAATTCTTCAGAAACGTCACTTTTGAAGTGTTTTCTTGTACTTTTAAGCCAATCAGATACCCCACGGGCTCGGAAAGTGCAACGAAACCATCAAATTTTAGCTAGAAACTGTATTTTTGTCGATTTTTATTGAATTTGAACTATATTTCAAGGTTTTTTGATGGTTCTGAGCCACCAAACACACTTAAAGCATGCAGAATCGACTCAGAATAGGAAAAGGAGACGTTTAGGTCAATTTTATGCATTCTGGCGTTCGTAGATACAAGAAAACTGTTAAAATTCTTCAGAAACGTCACTTTTGAAGTGTTTTCTTGTACTTTTAAGCCAATCAGATACCCTACGGGCTCGGAAAGTGCAACGAAACCATCAAATTTTAGCTAGAAACTGTATTTTTGTCGATTTTTATTGAATTTGAACTATATTTCAACGTTTTTTGATGGTTCTGAGCCACCAAACACACTTAAAGCATGCAGAATCGACTCAGAATAGGAAAAGGAGACGTTTAGGTCAATTTTATGCATTCTGGCGTTCGTAGATACAAGAAAACTGTTAAAATTCTTCAGAAACGTCACTTTTGAAGTGTTTTCTTGTACTTTTAAGCCAATCAGATACCCTACGGGCTCGGAAAGTGCAACGAAACCATCAAATTTTAGCTAGAAACTGTATTTTTGTCGATTTTTATTGAATTTGAACTATATTTCAACGTTTTTTGATGGTTCTGAACCACCAAACACACTTAAAGCATGCAGAATCGACTCAGAATAGGAAAAGGAGACGTTTAGGTCAATTTTATGCATTCTGGCGTTCGTAGATACAAGAAAACTGTTAAAATTCTTCAGAAACGTCACTTTTGAAGTGTTTTCTTGTACTTTTAAGCCAATCAGATACCCAACGGGCTCGGAAAGTGCAACGAAACCATCAAATTTTAGCTAGAAACTGTATTTTTGTCGATTTTTATTGAATCTGAACTATATTTCAACGTTTTTTGATGGTTCTGAGCCACCAAACACACTTAAAGCATGCAGAATCGACTCAGAATAGGAAAAGGAGACGTTTAGGTCAATTTTATGCATTCTGGCGTTCGTAGATACAAGAAAACTGTTAAAATTCTTCAGAAACGTCACTTTTGAAGTGTTTTCTTGTACTTTTAAGCCAATCAGATACCCTACGGGCTCGGAAAGTGCAACGAAACCATCAAATAGAAACTGTATTTTTGTCGATTTTTATTGAATTTGAACTATATTTCAACGTTTTTTGATGGTTCTGAGCCACCAAACACACTTAAAGCATGCAGAATCGACTCAGAATAGGAAAAGGAAACGTTTAGGTCAATTTTATGCATTCTGGCGTTCGTAGATACAAGAAAACTGTTAAAATTCTTCAGAAACGTCACTTTTGAAGTGTTTTCTTGTACTTTTAAGCCAATCAGATACCCTACGGGCTCGGAAAGTGCAACGAAACCATCAAATTTTAGCTAGAAACTGTATTTTTGTCGATTTTTATTGAATTTGAACTATATTTCAACGTTTTTTGATGGTTCTGAGCCACCAAACACACTTAAAGCATGCAGAATCGACTCAGAATAGGAAAAGGAGACGTTTAGGTCAATTTTATGCATTCTGGCGTTC
Source organism: Zophobas morio (assembly GCF_036711695.1). NCBI lineage: Eukaryota > Metazoa > Arthropoda > Insecta > Coleoptera > Tenebrionidae > Zophobas > Zophobas morio. The sequence goes on along the minus strand of NW_026973263.1, from coordinate 64,996 downwards.
GTAGATACAAGAAAACTGTTAAAATTCTTCAGAAACGTCACTTTTGAAGTGTTTTCTTGTACTTTTAAGCCAATCAGATACCCTACGGGCTCGGAAAGTGCAACGAAACCATCAAATTTTAGCTAGAAACTGTATTTTTGTCGATTTTTATTGAATTTGAACTATATTTCAACGTTTTTTGATGGTTCTGAACCACCAAACACACTTAAAGCATGCAGAATCGACTCAGAATAGGAAAAGGAGACGTTTAGGTCAATTTTATGCATTCTGGCGTTCGTAGATACAAGAAAACTGTTAAAATTCTTCAGAAACGTCACTTTTGAAGTGTTTTCTTGTACTTTTAAGCCAATCAGATACCCTACGGGCTCGGAAAGTGCAACGAAACCATCAAATTTTAGCTAGAAACTGTATTTTTGTCGATTTTTATTGAATTTGAACTATATTTCAAGGTTTTTTGATTGTTCTGAGCCACCAAACACACTTAAAGCATGCAGAATCGACTCAGAATAGGAAAAGGAGACGTTTAGGTCAATTTTATGCATTCTGGCGTTCGTAGATACAAGAAAACTGTTAAAATTCTTCAGAAACGTCACTTTTGAAGTGTTTTCTTGTACTTTTAAGCCAATCAGATACCCTACGGGCTCGGAAAGTGCAACGAAACCATCAAATTTTAGCTAGAAACTGTATTTTTGTCGATTTTTATTGAATTTGAACTATATTTCAACGTTTTTTGATGGTTCTGAGCCACCAAACACACTTAAAGCATGCAGAATCGACTCAGAATAGGAAAAGGAGACGTTTAGGTCAATTTTATGCATTCTGGCGTTCGTAGATACAAGAAAACTGTTAAAATTCTTCAGAAACGTCACTTTTGAAGTGTTTTCTTGTACTTTTAAGCCAATCAGATACCCTACGGGCTCGGAAAGTGCAACGAAACCATCAAATTTTAGCTAGAAACTGTATTTTTGTCGATTTTTATTGAATTTGAACTATATTTCAACGTTTTTTGATGGTTCTGAACCACCAAACACACTTAAAGCATGCAGAATCGACTCAGAATAGGAAAAGGAGACGTTTAGGTCAATTTTATGCATTCTGGCGTGCGTAGATACAAGAAAACTGTTAAAATTGTTCAGAAACGTCACTTTTGAAGTGTTTTCTTGTACTTTTAAGCCAATCAGATATCCTACGGGCTCGGAAAGTGCAACGAAACCATCAAATTTTAGCTAGAAACTGTATTTTTGTCGATTTTTATTGAATTTGAACTATATTTCAACGTTTTTTGATGGTTCTGAGCCACCAAACACACTTAAAGCATGCAGAATCGACTCAGAATAGGAAAAGGAGACGTTTAGGTCAATTTTATGCATTCTGGCGTTCGTAGATACAAGAAAACTGTTAAAATTCTTCAGAAACGTCACTTTTGAAGTGTTTTCTTGTACTTTTAAGCCAATCAGATACCCTACGGGCTCGGAAAGTGCAACGAAACCATCAAATTTTAGCTAGAAACTGTATTTTTGTCGATTTTTATTGAATTTGAACTATATTTCAATGTTTTTTGATGGTTCTGAGCCACCAAACACACTTAAAGCATGCAGAATCGACTCAGAATAGGAAAAGGAGACGTTTAGGTCAATTTTATGCATTCTGGCGTTCGTAGATACAAGAAAACTGTTAAAATTCTTCAGAAACGTCACTTTTGAAGTGTTTTCTTGTACTTTTAAGCCAATCAGATACCCTACGGGCTCGGAAAGTGCAACGAAACCATCAAATTTTAGCTAGAAACTGTATTTTCGTCGATTTTTATTGAATTTGAACTATATTTCAACGTTTTTTGATGGTTCTGAGCCACCAAACACACTTAAAGCATGCAGAATCGACTCAGAATAGGAAAAGGAGACGTTTAGGTCAATTTTATGCATTCTGGCGTTCGTAGATACAAGAAAACTGTTAAAATTCTTCAGAAACGTCACTTTTGAAGTGTTTTCTTGTACTTTTAAGCCAATCAGATACCCAACGGGCTCGGAAAGTGCAACGAAACCATCAAATTTTAGCTAGAAACTGTATTTTTGTCGATTTTTATTGAATTTGAACTATATTTCAACGTTTTTTGATGGTTCTGAGCCACCAAACAGACTTAAAGCATGCAGAATCGACTCAGAATAGGAAAAGGAGACGTTTAGGTCAATTTTATGCATTCTGGCGTTCGTAGATACAAGAAAACTGTTAAAATTCTTCAGAAACGTCACTTTTGAAGTGTTTTCTTGTACTTTTAAGCCAATCAGATACCCTACGGGCTCGGAAAGTGCAACGAAACCATCAAATTTTAGCTAGAAACTGTATTTTTGTCGATTTTTATTGAATTTGAACTATATTTCAACGTTTTTTGATGGTTCTGAGCCACCAAACACACTTAAAGCATGCAGAATCGACTCAGAATAGGAAAAGGAGACGTTTAGGTCAATTTTATGCATTCTGGCGTTCTTAGATACAAGAAAACTGTTAAAATTCTTCAGAAACGTCACTTTTGAAGTGTTTTCTTGTACTTTTAAGCCAACCAGATACCCTACGGGCTCGGAAAGTGCAACGAAACCATCAAATTTTAGCTAGAAACTGTATTTTTGTCGATTTTTATTGAATTTGAACTATATTTCAACGTTTTTTGATGGTTCTGAGCCACCAAACACACTTAAAGCATGCAGAATCGACTCTGAATAGGAAAAGGAGACGTTTAGGTCAATTTTATGCATTCTGGCGTTCGTAGATACAAGAAAACTGTTAAAATTCTTCAGAAACGTCACTTTTGAAGTGTTTTCTTGTACTTTTAAGCCAATCAGATACCCTACGGGCTCGGAAAGTGCAACGAAACCATCAAATTTTAGCTAGAAACTGTATTTTTGTCGATTTTTATTGAATTTGAACTATATTTCAACGTTTTTTGATGGTTCTGAGCCACCAAACACACTTAAAGCATGCAGAATCGACTCAGAATAGGAAAAGGAGACGTTTAGGTCAATTTTATGCATTCTGGCGTTCGAAGATACAAGAAAACTGTTAAAATTCTTCAGAAACGTCACTTTTGAAGTGTTTTCTTGTACTTTTAAGCCAATCAGATACCCTACGGGCTCGGAAAGTGCAACGAAACCATCAAATTTTAGCTAGAAACTGTATTTTTGTCGATTTTTATTGAATTTGAACTATATTTCAACGTTTTTTGATGGTTCTGAGCCACCAAACACACTTAAAGCATGCAGAATCGACTCAGAATAGGAAAAGGAGACGTTTAGGTCAATTTTATGCATTCTGGCGTTCGTAGATACAAGAAAACTGTTAAAATTCTTCAGAAACGTCACTTTTGAAGTGTTTTCTTGTACTTTTAAGCCAATCAGATACCCTACGGGCTCGGAAAGTGCAACGAAACCATCAAATTTTAGCTAGAAACTGTATTTTTGTCGATTTTTATTGAATTTGAACTATATTTCAACGTTTTTTGATGGTTCTGAGCCACCAAACACACTTAAAGCATGCAGAATCGACTCAGAATAGGAAAAGGAGACGTTTAGGTCAATTTTATGCATTCTGGCGTTCGTAGATACAAGAAAACTGTTAAAATTCTTCAGAAACGTCACTTTTGAAGTGTTTTCTTGTACTTTTAAGCCAATCAGATACCCGACGGGCTCGGAAAGTGCAACGAAACCATCAAATTTTAGCTAGAAACTGTATTTTTGTCGATTTTTATTGAATTTGAACTATATTTCAACGTTTTTTGATGGTTCTGAGCCACCAAACACACTTAAAGCATGCAGAATCGACTCAGAATAGGAAAAGGAGACGTTTAGGTCAATTTTATGCATTCTGGCGTTCGTAGATACAAGAAAACTGTTAAAATTCTTCAGAAACGTCACTTTTGAAGTGTTTTCTTGTACTTTTAAGCCAATCAGATACCCTACGGGCTCGGAAAGTGCAACGAAACCATCAAATTTTAGCTAGAAACTGTATTTTTGTCGATTTTTATTGAATTTGAACTATATTTCAACGTTTTTTGATGGTTCTGAGCCACCAAACACACTTAAAGCATGCAGAATCGACTCAGAATAGGAAAAGGAGACGTTTAGGTCAATTTTATGCATTCTGGCGTTCGTAGATACAAGAAAACTGTTAAAATTCTTCAGAAACGTCACTTTTGAAGTGTTTTCTTGTACTTTTAAGCCAATCAGATACCCTACGGGCTCGGAAAGTGCAACGAAACCATCAAATTTTAGCTAGAAACTGTATTTTTGTCGATTTTTATTGGATTTGAACTATATTTCAAAGTTTTTTGATGGTTCTGAGCCACCAAACACACTTAAAGCATGCAGAATCGACTCAGAATAGGAAAAGGAGACGTTTAGGTCAATTTTATGCATTCTGGCGTTCGTAGATACAAGAAAACTGTTAAAATTCTTCAGAAACGTCACTTTTGAAGTGTTTTCTTGTACTTTTAAGCCAATCAGATACCCTACGGGCTCGGAAAGTGCAACGAAACCATCAAATTTTAGCTAGAAACTGTATTTTTGTCGATTTTTATTGAATTTGAACTATATTTCAACGTTTCTTGATGGTTCTGAGCCACCAAACACACTTAAAGCATGCAGAATCGACTCAGAATAGGAAAAGGAGACGTTTAGGTCAATTTTATGCATTCTGGCGTTCGTAGATACAAAAAACTGTTAAAATTCTTCAGAAACGTCACTTTTGAAGTGTTTTCTTGTACTTTTAAGCCAATCAGATACCCTACGGGCTCGGAAAGTGCAACGAAACCATCAAATTTTAGCTAGAAACTGTATTTTTGTCGATTTTTATTGAATTTGAACTATATTTCAACGTTTTTTGATGGTTCTGAGCCACCAAACACACTTAAAGCATGCAGAATCGACTCAGAATAGGAAAAGGAGACGTTTAGGTCAATTTTATGCATTCTGGCGTTCGAAGATACAAGAAAACTGTTAAAATTCTTCAGAAACGTCACTTTTGAAGTGTTTTCTTGTACTTTTAAGCCAATCAGATACCCAACGGGCTCGGAAAGTGCAACGAAACCATCAAATTTTAGCTAGAAACTGTATTTTTGTCGATTTTTATTGAATTTGAACTATATTTCAACGTTTTTTGATGGTTCTGAGCCACCAAACAGACTTAAAGCATGCAGAATCGACTCAGAATAGGAAAAGGAGACGTTTAGGTCAATTTTATGCATTCTGGCGTTCGTAGATACAAGAAAACTGTTAAAATTCTTCAGAAACGTCACTTTTGAAGTGTTTTCTTGTACTTTTAAGCCAATCAGATACCCTACGGGCTCGGAAAGTGCAACGAAACCATCAAATTTTAGCTAGAAACTGTATTTTTGTCGATTTTTATTGAATTTGAACTATATTTCAACGTTTTTTGATGGTTCTGGGCCACCAAACACACTTAAAGCATGCAGAATCGACTCAGAATAGGAAAAGGAGACGTTTAGGTCAATTTTATGCATTCTGGCGTTCGTAGATACAAGAAAACTGTTAAAATTCTTCAGAAACGTCACTTTTGAAGTGTTTTCTTGTACTTTTAAGCCAATCAGATACCCTACGGGCTCGGAAAGTGCAACGAAACCATCAAATTTTAGCTAGAAACTGTATTTTTGTCGATTTTTATTGAATTTGAACTATATTTCAACGTTTTTTGATGGTTCTGAGCCACCAAACACACTTAAAGCATGCAGAATCGACTCAGAATAGGAAAAGGAGACGTTTAGGTCAATTTTATGCATTCTGGCGTTCGTAGATACAAGAAAACTGTTAAAATTCTTCAGAAACGTCACTTTTGAAGTGTTTTCTTGTACTTTTAAGCCAATCAGATACCCTACGGGCTCGGAAAGTGCAACGAAACCATCAAATTTTAGCTAGAAACTGTATTTTTGTCGATTTTTATTGAATTTGAACTATATTTCAACGTTTTTTGATGGTTCTGAGCCACCAAACACACTTAAAGCATGCAGAATCGACTCAGAATAGGAAAAGGAGACGTTTAGGTCAATTTTATGCATTCTGGCGTTCGAAGATACAAGAAAACTGTTAAAATTCTTAAGAAACGTCACTTTTGAAGTGTTTTCTTGTACTTTTAAGCCAATCAGATACCCTACGGGCTCGGAAAGTGCAACGAAACCATCAAATTTTAGCTAGAAACTGTATTTTTGTCGATTTTTATTGAATTTGAACTATATTTCAACGTTTTTTGATGGTTCTGAGCCACCAAACACACTTAAAGCATGCAGAATCGACTCAGAATAGGAAAAGGAGACGTTTAGGTCAATTTTATGCATTCTGGCGTTCGTAGATACAAGAAAACTGTTAAAATTCTTCAGAAACGTCACTTTTGAAGTGTTTTCTTGTACTTTTAAGCCAATCAGATACCCTACGGGCTCGGAAAGTGTAACGAAACCATCAAATTTTAGCTAGAAACTGTATTTTTGTCGATTTTTATTGAATTTGAACTATATTTCAACGTTTTTTGATGGTTCTGAGCCACCAAACACACTTAAAGCATGCAGAATCGACTCAGAATAGGAAAAGGAGACGTTTAGGTCAATTTTATGCATTCTGGCGTTCGTAGATACAAGAAAACTGTTAAAATTCTTCAGAAACGTCACTTTTGAAGTGTTTTCTTGTACTTTTAAGCCAATCAGATACCCTACGGGCTCGGAAAGTGCAACGAAACCATCAAATTTTAGCTAGAAACTGTATTTTTGTCGATTTTTATTGAATTTGAACTATTTTTCAACGTTTTTTGATGGTTCTGAGCCACCAAACACACTTAAAGCATGCAGAATCGACTCAGAATAGGAAAAGGAGACGTTTAGGTCAATTTTATGCATTCTGGCGTTCGTAGATACAAGAAAACTGTTAAAATTCTTCAGAAACGTCACTTTTGAAGTGTTTTCTTGTACTTTTAAGCCAATCAGATACCCTACGGGCTCGGAAAGTGCAACGAAACCATCAAATTTTAGCTAGAAACTGTATTTTTGTCGATTTTTATTGAATTTGAACTATATTTCAACGTTTTTTGATGGTTCTGAGCCACCAAACACACTTAAAGCATGCAGAATCGACTCAGAATAGGAAAAGGAGACGTCTAGGTCAATTTTATGCATTCTGGCGTTCGTAGATACAAGAAAACTGTTAAAATTCTTCAGAAACGTCACTTTTGAAGTGTTTTCTTGTACTTTTAAGCCAATCAGATACCCTACGGGCTCGGAAAGTGCAACGAAACCATCAAATTTTAGCTAGAAACTGTATTTTTGTCGATTTTTATTGAATTTGAACTATATTTCAACGTTTTTTGATGGTTCTGAGCCACCAAACACACTTAAAGCATGCAGAATCGACTCAGAATAGGAAAAGGAGACGTTTAGGTCAATTTTATGCATTCTGGCGTTCGTAGATACAAGAAAACTGTTAAAATTCTTCAGAAACGTCACTTTTGAAGTGTTTTCTTGTACTTTTAAGCCAATCAGATACCCTACGGGCTCGGAAAGTGCAACGAAACCATCAAATTTTAGCTAGAAACTGTATTTTTGTCGATTTTTATTGAATTTGAACTATATTTCAACGTTTTTTGATGGTTCTGAGCCACCAAACACACTTAAAGCATGCAGAATCGACTCAGAATAGGAAAAGGAGACGTTTAGGTCAATTTTATGCATTCTGGCGTTCGTAGATACAAGAAAACTGTTAAAATTCTTCAGAAACGTCACTTTTGAAGTGTTTTCTTGTACTTTTAAGCCAATCAGATACCCTACGATCTCGGAAAGTGCAACGAAACCATCAAATTTTAGCTAGAAACTGTATTTTTGTCGATTTTTATTGAATTTGAACTATATTTCAACGTTTTTTGATGGTTCTGAGCCACCAAACACACTTAAAGCATGCAGAATCAACTCAGAATAGGAAAAGGAGACGTTTAGGTCAATTTTATGCATTCTGGCGTTCGTAGATACAAGAAAACTGTTAAAATTCTTCAGAAACGTCACTTTTGAAGTGTTTTCTTGTACTTTTAAGCCAATCAGATACCCTACGGGCTCGGAAAGTGCAACGAAACCATCAAATTTTAGCTAGAAACTGTATTTTTGTCGATTTTTATTGAATTTGAACTATATTTCAACGTTTTTTGATGGTTCTGAGCCACCAAACACACTTAAAGCATGCAGAATCGACTCAGAATAGGAAAAGGAGACGTTTAGGTCAATTTTATGCATTCTGGCGTTCGTAGATACAAGAAAACTGTTAAAATTCTTCAGAAACGTCACTTTTGAAGTGTTTTCTTGTACTTTTAAGCCAATCAGATACCCTACGGGCTCGGAAAGTGCAACGAAACCATCAAATTTTAGCTAGAAACTGTATTTTTGTCGATTTTTATTGAATTTGAACTATATTTCAACGTTTTTTGATGGTTCTGAGCCACCAAACACACTTAAAGCATGCAGAATCGACTCAGAATAGGAAAAGGAGACGTCTAGGTCAATTTTATGCATTCTGGCGTTCGTAGATACAAGAAAACTGTTAAAATTCTTCAGAAACGTCACTTTTGAAGTGTTTTCTTGTACTTTTAAGCCAATCAGATACCCTACGGGCTCGGAAAGTGCAACGAAACCATCAAATTTTAGCTAGAAACTGTATTTTTGTCGATTTTTATTGAATTTGAACTATATTTCAACGTTTTTTGATGGTTCTGAGCCACCAAACACACTTAAAGCATGCAGAATCGACTCAGAATAGGAAAAGGAGACGTTTAGGTCAATTTTATGCATTCTGGCGTTCGTAGATACAAGAAAACTGTTAAAATTCTTCAGAAACGTCACTTTTGAAGTGTTTTCTTGTACTTTTAAGCCAATCAGATACCCTACGGGCTCGGAAAGTGCAACGAAACCATCAAATTTTAGCTAGAAACTGTATTTTTGTCGATTTTTATTGAATTTGAACTATATTTCAACGTTTTTTGATGGTTCTGAGCCACCAAACACACTTAAAGCATGCAGAATCGACTCAGAATAGGAAAAGGAGACGTTTAGGTCAATTTTATGCATTCTGGCGTTCGTGGATACAAGAAAACTGTTAAAATTCTTTAGAAACGTCACTTTTGAAGTGTTTTCTTGTACTTTTAAGCCAATCAGATACCCTACGGGATCGGAAAGTGCAACGAAACCATCAAATTTTAGCTAGAAACTGTATTTTTGTCGATTTTTATTGAATTTGAACTATATTTCAACGTTTTTTGATGGTTCTGAGCCACCAAACACACTTAAAGCATGCAGAATCGACTCAGAATAGGAAAAGGAGACGTTTAGGTCAATTTTATGCATTCTGGCGTTCGTAGATACAAGAAAACTGTTAAAATTCTTCAGAAACGTCACTTTTGAAGTGTTTTCTTGTACTTCTAAGCCAATCAGATACCCTACGGGCCCGGAAAGTGCAACGAAACCATCAAATTTTAGCTAGAAACTGTATTTTTGTCGATTTTTATTGAATTTGAACTATATTTCAACGTTTTTTGATGGTTCTGAGCCACCAAACACACTTAAAGCATGCAGAATCGACTCAGAATAGGAAAAGGAGACGTTTAGGTCAATTTTATGCATTCTGGCGTTCGTAGATACAAGAAAACTGTTAAAATTCTTCAGAAACGTCACTTTTGAAGTGTTTTCTTGTACTTTTAAGCCAATCAGATACCCTACGGGCTCGGAAAGTGCAACGAAACCATCAAATTTTAGCTAGAAACTGTATTTTTGTCGATTTTTATTGAATTTGAACTATATTTCAACGTTTTTTGATGGTTCTGAGCCACCAAACACACTTAAAGCATGCAGAATCGACTCAGAATAGGAAAAGGAGACGTTTAGGTCAATTTTATGCATTCTGGCGTTCGTAGATACAAGAAAACTGTTAAAATTCTTCAGAAACGTCACTTTTGAAGTGTTTTCTTGTACTTTTAAGCCAATCAGATACCCTACGGTCTCGGAAAGTGCAACGAAACCATCAAATTTTAGCTAGAAACTGTATTTTTGTCGATTTTTATTGAATTTGAACTATATTTCAACGTTTTTTGATGGTTCTGAGCCACCAACACACTTAAAGCATGCAGAATCGACTCAGAATAGGAAAAGGAGACGTTTAGGTCAAATTTATGCATTCTGGCGTTCGTAGATACAAGAAAACTGTTAAAATTCTTCAGAAACGTCATTTTTGAAGTGTTTTCTTGTACTTTTAAGCCAATCAGATACCCTACGGGCTTGGAAAGTGCAACGAAACCATCAAATTTTAGCTAGAAACTGTATTTTTGTCGATTTTTATTGAATTTGAACCATATTTCAACGTTTTTTGATGGTTCTGAGCCACCAAACACACTTAAAGCATGCAGAATCGACTCAGAATAGGAAAAGGAGACGTTTAGGTCAATTTTATGCATTCTGGCGTTCGTAGATACAAGAAAACTGTTAAAATTCTTCAGAAACGTCACTTTTGAAGTGTTTTCTTGTACTTTTAAGCCAATCAGATACCCTACGGGCTCGGAAAGTGCAACGAAACCATCAAATTTTAGCTAGAAACTGTATTTTTGTCGATTTTTATTGAATTTGAACTATATTTCAACGTTTTTTGATGGTTCTGAGCCACCAAACACACTTAAAGCATGCAGAATCGACTCAGAATAGGAAAAGGAGACGTTTAGGTCAATTTTATGCATTCTGGCGTTCGTAGATACAAGAAAACTGTCAAAATTCTTCAGAAACGTCACTTTTGAAGTGTTTTCTTGTAATTTTAAGCCAATCAGATACCCTACGGGCTCGGAAAGTGCAACGAAACCATCAAATTTTAGCTAGAAACTGTATTTTTGTCGATTTTTATTGAATTTGAACTATATTTCAACGTTTTTTGATGGTTCTGAGCCACCAAACACACTTAAAGCATGCAGAATCGACTCAGAATAGGAAAAGGAGACGTTTAGGTCAATTTTATGCATTCTGGCGTTCGTAGATACAAGAAAACTTAAAATTCTTCAGAAACGTCACTTTTGAAGTGTTTTCTTGTACTTTTAAGCCAATCAGATACCCTACGGGCTCGGAAAGTGCAACGAAACCATCAAATTTTAGCTAGAAACTGTATTTTTGTCGATTTTTATTGAATTTGAACTATATTTCAACGTTTTTTGATGGTTCTGAGCCACCAAACACACTTAAAGCATGCAGAATCGACTCAGAATAGGAAAAGGAGACGTTTAGGTCAATTTTATGCATTCTGGCGTTCGTAGATACAAGAAAACTGTTAAAATTCTTCAGAAACGTCACTTTTGAAGTGTTTTCTTGTACTTTTAAGCCAATCAGATACCCTACGGGCTCGGAAAGTGCAACGAAACCATCAAATTTTAGCTAGAAACTGTATTTTAGTCGATTTTTATTGAATTTGAACTATATTTCAACGTTTTTTGATGGTTCTGAGCCACCAAACACACTTAAAGCATGCAGAATCGACTCAGAATAGGAAAAGGAGACGTTTAGGTCAATTTTATGCATTCTGGCGTTCGTAGATACAAGAAAACTGTTAAAATTCTTCAGAAACGTCACTTTTGAAGTGTTTTCTTGTACTTTTAAGCCAATCAGATACCCTACGGGCTCGGAAAGTGCAACGAAACCATCAAATTTTAGCTAGAAACTGTATTTTTGTCGATTTTTATTGAATTTGAACTATATTTCAACGTTTTTTGATGGTTCTGAGCCACCAAACACACTTAAAGCATGCAGAATCGACTCAGAATAGGAAAAGGAGACGTTTAGGTCAATTTTATGCATTCTGGCGTTCGTAGATACAAGAAAACTGTTAAAATTCTTCAGAAACGTCACTTTTGAAGTGTTTTCTTGTACTTTTAGGCCAATCAGATACCCTACGGGCTCGGAAAGTGCAACGAAACCATCAAATTTTAGCTAGAAACTGTATTTTTGTCGATTTTTATTGAATTTGAACTATATTTCAACGTTTTTTGATGGTTCTGAGCCACCAAACACACTTAAAGCATGCAGAATTGACTCAGAATAGGAAAAGGATACGTTTAGGTCAATTTTATGCATTCTGGCGTTCGTAGATACAAGAAAACTGTTAAAATTCTTCAGAAACGTCACTTTTGAAGTGTTTTCTTGTACTTTTAAGCCAATCAGATACCCTACGGGCTCGGAAGGTGCAACGAAACCATCAAATTTTAGCTAGAAACTGTATTTTTGTCGATTTTTATTGAATTTGAACTATATTTCAACGTTTTTTGATGGTTCTGAGCCACCAAACACACTTAAAGCATGCAGAATCGACTCAGAATAGGAAAAGGAGACGTTTAGGTCAATTTTATGCATTCTGGCGTTCGTAGATACAAGAAAACTGTTAAAATTCTTCAGAAACGTCACTTTTGAAGTGTTTTCTTGTACTTTTAAGCCAATCAGATACCCTACGGGCTCGGAAAGTGCAACGAAACCATCATATTTTAGCTAGAAACTGTATTTTTGTCGATTTTTATTGAATTTGAACTATATTTCAACGTTTTTTGATGGTTCTGAGCCACCAAACACACTTAAAGCAGGCAGAATCGACTCAGAATAGGAAAAGGAGACGTTTAGGTCAATTTTATGCATTCTGGCGTTCGTAGATACAAGAAAACTGTTAAAATTCTTCAGAAACGTCACTTTTGAAGTGTTTTCTTGTACTTTTAAGCCAATCAGATACCCTACGGGCTCGGAAAGTGCAAAGAAACCATCAAATTTTAGCTAGAAACTGTATTTTTGTCGATTTTTATTGAATTTGAACTATATTTCATCGTTTTTTGATGGTTCTGAGCCACCAAACACACTTAAAGCATGCAGAATCGACTCAGAATAGGAAAAGGAGACGTTTAGATCAATTTTATGCATTCTGGCGTTCGTAGATACAAGAAAACTGTTAAAATTCTTCAGAAACGTCACTTTTGAAGTGTTTTCTTGTACTTTTAAGCCAATCAGATACCCAACGGGCTCGGAAAGTGCAAAGAAACCATCAAATTTTAGCTAGAAACTGTATTTTTGTCGATTTTTATTGAATTTGAACTATATTTCAAAGTTTTTTGATGGCTCTGAGCCACCAAACACACTTAAAGCATGCAGAATCGACTCAGAATAGGAAAAGGAGACGTTTAGGTCAATTTTATGCATTCTGGCGTTCGTAGATACAAGAAAACTGTTAAAATTCTTCAGAAACGTCACTTTTGAAGTGTTTTCTTGTACTTTTAAGCCAATCAGATACCCTACGGGCTCGGAAAGTGCAACGAAACCATCAAATTTTAGCTAGAAACTGTATTTTTGTCGATTTTTATTGAATTTGAACTATATTTCAACGTTTTTTGATGGTTCTGAGCCACCAAACACACTTAAAGCATGCAGAATCGAGTCAGAATAGGAAAAGGAGACGTTTAGGTCAATTTTATGCATTCTGGCGTTCGTAGATACAAGAAAACTGTTAAAATTCTTCAGAAACGTCACTTTTGAAGTGTTTTCTTGTACTTTTAAGCCAATCAGATACCCTACGGGCTCGGAAAGTGCAACGAAACCATCAAATTTTAGCTAGAAACTGTATTTTTGTCGATTTTTATTGAATTTGAACTATATTTCAACGTTTTTTGATGGTTCTGAGCCACCAAACACACTTAAAGCATGCAGAATTGACTCAGAATAGGAAAAGGAGACGTTTAGGTCAATTTTATGCATTCTGGCGTTCGTAGATACAAGAAAACTGTTAAAATTCTTCAGAAACGTCACTTTTGAAATGTTTTCTTGTACTTTTAAGCCAATCAGATACCCTACGGGCTCGGAAAGTGCAACGAAACCATCAAATTTTAGCTAGAAACTGTATTTTTGTCGATTTTTATTGAATTTGAACTATATTTCAACGTTTTTTGATGGTTCTGAGCCACCAAACACACTTAAAGCATGCAGAATCGACTCAGAATAGGAAAAGGAGACGTTTAGGTCAATTTTATGCATTCTGGCGTTCGTAGATACAAGAAAACTGTTAAAATTCTTCAGAAACGTCACTTTTGAAGTGTTTTCTTGTACTTTTAAGCCAATCAGATACCGTACGGGCTCGGAAAGTGCAACGAAACCATCAAATTTTAGCTAGAAACTGTATTTTTGTCGATTTTTATTGAATTTGAACTATATTTCAACGTTTTTTGATGGTTCTGAGCCACCAAACACACTTAAAGCATGCAGAATCGACTCAGAATAGGAAATGGAGACGTTTAGGTCAATTTTATGCATTCTGGCGTTCGTAGATACAAGAAAACTGTTAAAATTCTTCAGAAACGTCACTTTTGAAGTGTTTTCTTGTACTTTTAAGCCAATCAGATACCCTACGGGCTCGGAAAGTGCAACGAAACCATCAAATTTTAGCTAGAAACTGTATTTTTGTCGATTTTTATTGAATTTGAACTATATTTCAAAGTTTTTTGATGGTTCTGAGCCACCAAACACACTTAAAGCATGCAGAATCGACTCAGAATAGGAAAAGGAGACGTTTAGGTCAATTTTATGCATTCTGGCGTTCGTAGATACAAGAAAACTGTTAAAATTCTTCAGAAACGTCACTTTTGAAGTGTTTTCTTGTACTTTTAAGCCAATCAGATACCCTACGGGCTCGGAAAGTGCAACGAAACCATCAAATTTTAGCTAGAAACTGTATTTTTGTCGATTTTTATTGAATTTGAACTATATTTCAACGTTTTTTGATGGTTCTGAGCCACCAAACACACTTAAAGCATGCAGCATCGACTCAGAATAGGAAAAGGAGACGTTTAGGTCAATTTTATGCATTCTGGCGTTCGTAGATACAAGAAAACTGTTAAAATTCTTCAGAAACGTCACTTTTGAAGTGTTTTCTTGTACTTTTAAGCCAATCAGATACCCTACGGGCTCGGAAAGTGCAACGAAACCATCAAATTTTAGCTAGAAACTGTATTTTTGTCGATTTTTATTGAATTTGAACTATATTTCAACGTTTTTTGATGGTTCTGAGCCACCAAACACACTTAAAGCATGCAGAATCGACTCAGAATAGGAAAAGGAGACGTTTAGGTCAATTTTATGCATTCTGGCGTTCGTAGATACAAGAAAACTGTTAAAATTCTTCAGAAACGTCACTTTTGAAGTGTTTTCTTGTACTTTTAAGCCAATCAGATACCCTACGGGCTCGGAAAGTGCAACGAAACCATCAAATTTTAGCTAGAAACTGTATTTTTGTCGATTTTTATAGAATTTGAACTATATTTCAATGTTTTTTGATGGTTCTGAGCCACCAAACACACTTAAAGCATGCAGAATCGACTCAGAATAGGAAAAGGAGACGTTTAGGTCAATTTTATGCATTCTGGCGTTCGTAGATACAAGAAAACTGTTAAAATTCTTCAGAAACGTCACTTTTGAAGTGTTTTCTTGTACTTTTAAGCCAATCAGATACCCGACGGGCTCGGAAAGTGCAACGAAACCATCAAATTTTAGCTAGAAACTGTACTTTTGTCGATTTTTATTTAATTTGAACTATATTTCAACGTTTTTTGATGGTTCTGAGCCACCAAACACACTTAAAGCATGCAGAATCGACTCAGAATAGGAAAAGGAGACGTTTAGGTTAATTTTATGCATTCTGGCGTTCGTAGATACAAGAAAACTGTTAAAATTCTTCAGAAACGTCACTTTTGAAGTGTTTTCTTGTACTTTTAAGCCAATCAGATACCCTACGGGCTCGGAAAGTGCAACGAAACCATCAAATTTTAGCTAGAAACTGTACTTTTGTCGATTTTTATTGAATTTGAACTATATTTCAACGTTTTTTGATGGTTCTGAGCCACCAAACACACTTAAAGCATGCAGAATCGACTCAGAATAGGAAAAGGAGACGTTTAGGTCAATTTTATGCATTCTGGCGTTCGTAGATACAAGAAAACTGTTAAAATTCTTCAGAAACGTCACTTTTGAAGTGTTTTCTTGTACTTTTAAGCCAATCAGATACCCTACGGGCTCGGAAAGTGCAACGAAACCATCAAATTTTAGCTAGAAACTGTATTTTTGTCGATTTTTATTGAATTTGAACTGTATTTCAACGTTTTTTGATGGTTCTGAGCCACCAAACACACTTAAAGCATGCAGAATCGACTCAGAATAGGAAAAGGAGACGTTTAGGTCAATTTTATGCATTCTGGCGTTCGTAGATACAAGAAAACTGTTAAAATTCTTCAGAAACGTCACTTTTGAAGTGTTTTCTTGTACTTTTAAGCCAATCAGATACCCAACGGGCTCGGAAAGTGCAACGAAACCATCAAATTTTAGCTAGAAACTGTATTTTTGTCGATTTTTATTGAATTTGAACTATATTTCAACGTTTTTTGATGGTTCTGAGCCACCAAACACACTTAAAGCATGCAGAATCGACTCAGAATAGGAAAAGGAGACGTTTAGGTCAATTTTATGCATTCTGGCGTTCGTAGATACAAGAAAACTGTTAAAATTCTTCAGAAACGTCACTTTTGAAGTGTTTTCTTGTACTTTTAAGCCAATCAGATACCCAACGGGCTCGGAAAGTGCAACGAAACCATCAAATTTTAGCTAGAAACTGTATTTTTGTCGATTTTTATTGAATTTGAACTATATTTCAACGTTTTTTGATGGTTCTGAGCCACCAAACACACTTAAAGCATGCAGAATCGACTCAGAATAGGAAAGGAGACGTTTAGGTCAATTTTATGCATTCTGGCGTTCGTAGATACAAGAAAACTGTTAAAATTCTTCAGAAACGTCACTTATGAAGTGTTTTCTTGTACTTTTAAGCCAATCAGATACCCTACGGGCTCGGAAAGTGCAACGAAACCATCAAATTTTAGCTAGAAACTGTATTTTTGTCGATTTTTATTGAATTTGAACTATATTTCAACGTTTTTTGATGGTTCTGAGCCACCAAACACACTTAAAGCATGCAGAATCGACTCAGAATAGGAAAAGGAGACGTTTAGGTCAATTTTATGCATTCTGGCGTTCGTAGATACAAGAAAACTGTTAAAATTCTTCAGAAACGTCACTTTTGAAGTGTTTTCTTGTACTTTTAAGCCAATCAGATACCCTACGGGCTCGGAAAGTGCAACGAAACCATCAAATTTTAGCTAGAAACTGTATTTTTGTCGATTTTTATTGAATTTGAACTATATTTCAACGTTTTTTGATGGTTCTGAGCCACCAAACACACTTAAAGCATGCAGAATCGACTCAGAATAGGAAAAGGAGACGTTTAGGTCAATTTTATGCATTCTGGCGTTCGTAGATACAAGAAAACTGTTAAAATTCTTCAGAAACGTCACTTTTGAAGTGTTTTCTTGTACTTTTAAGCCAATCAGATACCCAACGGGCTCGGAAAGTGCAACGAAACCATCAAATTTTAGCTAGAAACTGTATTTTTGTCGATTTTTATAGAATTTGAACTATATTTGTGTGGATAATGCAAGTAACAAGTCGCAAATATTTGAATTTTCCCATGAAGATATTGAAAAGGTTATCCAAAAGGTAACTCGGCCATTAATGCATGAAATTGAATTGTTGCGTATGGAAGTTCGAGATTTAAAAGAAACTAATGTGGACTTGATTAAATTAATGACACAAAGTAACCCCAGTCTTGCTCCAAAGCTCTTTTCTTCTCAAGAAATAAAATCTACAGTTCCTAAATGGTCGTCAGTCGTTACACAATCAATTGATAAGCCAAGTCAGTCATTACATTTTCCGAATTTTCGTGATAAAGTTGATGTGAACTTGAATAAACCTTTCACTGAAGGTGAGAGAAGCACCGATAACGATAACAAGAACAGTGCAAGAAATCGTGGAAAGAAAATTCAAAAAAAGGAGTCAACCACTGTTACCAATAAACAAACAGATGAATTTCGTGTGAGTAGGGACGACGAAATAAATTTTCATGACAAAGTGGAAAATCCGTGGATGGAACTAAGAAGAAATCGAAGCAATCGTAGAAAACAAGTACCCACTATAACTGGAACTTCGAAGCAAGAAGATGATGGTGAATTTCGTTCTACTTACGTTAAAAGAGCATGGTTCTACGTCGGAAAAGTTGTCAAAAACATTGAGACTAGTAGTGTCAAAGCTTATATAACCAAAAAGTTGTCCACTGATGAGGTCATAGTCGAAAATCTTAAGCTGCAGGGAACATATGATGCCTTTAAAGTTGGTGTAAACTTTAGTCTGAAGGACAATATATTACGTGAAGATTTTTGGCCACAAGGTGTGTGTGTAAGACGGTTTAATTTTCCAAAGAAGAATTTTTTAGGAAAAAATGCAGGGACGGAGTTAATTTGAAGAAACTCCATCATGAAGAGAGCGACGAATGTTACTTTAAACTAAACCGGCCCAACAGTTGTGGTAATGATTATCTACCTATTTATTACCAAAATGTTCGCAGCATTAGGTCGAGAGTTAATGAGGTATTTTTTTGTTTAAATGTTTCGGATTATGATGTCATTTGTTTAACTGAGTCATGGCTTGACTCATCAATCAGTAATTGTGAATTTATGCCATCTAGTTATTGTGTGTTTCGTGCCGATCGTAATTTTACATGTAGTAATCGGCAAAGAGGTGGAGGGGTGGTCTTAGCAGTTAGTGACAAATTTCCTGTGTCGAGTGTTGATTTATCAGTTTTCGACGCTTTTCATCTTATTGATATATTTGCTTGTAAGTTATGTTGTGGACGTAGTTCTTTATTTATTTTTGTGATATATATTCCTCCGGATGTGTCCATTCAAGAATATGAATTATTTTTAGAATGTTTTGAAAATATTGCTGTTGAATTAGATAATATTCTTATAATTGGTGACTTCAATGCTCCTACTTTTTCGAATAATGTAAAGGATTCAAAATCTAATTTAGTATTTAATATGATGTCTTTTTTGAACCTTACACAGTATAACAATATTCGTAACTGTAATAAGGTATTACTGGACTTAGTTTTTACCAATTACGGCAAATGTTTGGTTGAACAGGACACCTGTCCTATTGTGCCAGAAGATCGACACCATCCTGCGCTTAATATTAATTTGGTTTTAAAAACTGGTACCTACGAAAATTTGTCTATGTGTACAGATGTAAAAACTTATAACTTTAAAAAGGCGGACTATGTTTCTTTATATAATGGTCTATTAACCACTAATTGGGATGTCCTGTATGAGTCCACTAATGTGAATAGTGCCTGTGAGACGTTATACAGAATATTGTACTCATTGTTTGATAAACATGTACCATTGTTTAAATGTTCCAAATTCAGTTTCCCGAGTTGGTATACTACTGAACTTAGACAACAAATCATTCTGAAGCATAAAGTGTTTAGAGAAATCAAACGAAAGCCTTCCTGTCATCTTCGAAATCACTTCAGTTCTTTACGTCGTATTGTTAAACAACTCTTGCGTCGGGATTTTAATAACTACATTAAAAATGTTCAGCATGCTTTACTGCGTGATCCTAAATACTTCTGGTCGTATATCAAAGAAAAAAAGGGGCGCTCCAATATTCCCAATAAAGTTCACCTTAACCATAATTTTCATGATAACCCAGCTGATATTGTTAATTGCTTTGCTAAATTCTTTTCTTCGTCTTTTCATAATCCTTCATTGAATAGTTTTGCTCATTCAAGTCAGCTTACAGGTATTAGTAATAGTTGCATTAATGTGGTTATTTCTGAAGATGATGTAAGCAGGGCAATAAAATTACTTAAGGATAGTCAAGTTGCTGGAGATGATCAAGTTCCCAGTTTTCTGGTTAAAGACTGTTCTAATGTTTTCGTTAAGCCCCTAATGCATATCTTTAATATAATTTTAAAAACTTCATGCTTTCCGGATAAGTGGAAAACCGCCAAGATTGTGCCCATTTTCAAGAGTGGTGATGTTTCAGCAGTGAGCAATTATAGACCTATTTCGTTGCTGTGCAATTTTTCAAAAATATTTGAACGTATTCTTTTTAATCAGATCTCCTTCCAAACTAAGTTGTTAGTAAATGAGGGCCAACATGGGTTTACCATGGGCAGATCCACTTTAACGAATTTAACTTGCTATTCCCAAGATATATCTCAGGCTTTGGATAACAGAGGTCAATTGGACGTGATGTATGGTGATTTTTCAAAGGCCTTTGACAGAGTCAACCACCAGCTCTTATTAAGAAAGCTGTCGAATATTGGTTTCTCTAATTCTCTCACAAATCTTTTTGAATCTTATTTGACTAAGCGCAACAATTTTGTGGTAGTAAATGGATTTAAGTCCAACAGTTACATCACAGCTGCTGGAGTGCCGCAGGGCTCCACTCTTGGTCCTTTGCTATTCACATTATTTATTAACGATGTGCTAGATTGTATTCGCTACTCAAAAGTTCTCATTTTCGCAGATGATATTAAAATATACCGTGAAATTAGTGGTAATAGTGACTCCTTGCTTCTTCAAAAAGACATAAATAATTTGGTTTCTTGGTCATTGCTCAACTTTTTACCTTTAAATGAGAATAAATCCTTTATTATTTCGTTCACACACAGGCTTAATGTATGCGAGTTTGATTACAAAATCAATCATCACAGCTTACAGAAATGCTCTTCCATTTTGGATTTAGGTGTTTTGTATGATAATAAGTTCAGTTTTGCAGAACATGTGGAGAGCATTACTTCACAAGCTAAAAGATCACTAGGGTTCCTTATTAGAAACTGCAAAGATTTCACTAGCATTCAAGCTTTGAAAACTTTGTTCTATGCTTTGGTGCGCTCTAAATTAGAATACTGTGCGTTAGCTTGGTTTCCTTATTACAACTATCAAGTAGTATGCCTTGAGAACATACAGCGCAGATTTTTAAAGTACCTCTATTTTAAGGAACAGAAAACATGGCCAACGAGAAATTATCCGCAAACAGCTCTACTAGAAAAATTTGATATGAGTTCATTATTTTGTAGACGTGTTACTGGCGTTATCGTCTTTTTATATAAATTATTAAATAATCAAATTGATTGCAGGGCCTTAACTAATTCTTTGTCCTTTCTGGTACCTAGAACTAGCAGCAGGCATTCTGTAACACTATACACTAGCATTGCTAGAACTAATTTTGGGAGAAAAGCACCGATATATCTAATAAGCTATTTTTTAAAAGAAATAGAAATGAATTCCGATTTTGACATTTTTAACACTAGCCTTAAGTCTATAAAAGACACTGTTAGAATTAAGCTTAAGTAGTTTACACTTTACTTTCAGATATGGTTTTCATACTGTTGTATTTTAATTTAAGTTATTTATTTCTTGATGTATATGCCTAGATTTACAGATTGTGTGTTTGATTTTTGATATTGCAGATAAATGTAGGTATTTATTTCGGCTTTAATTTATTCATTCATTCATTTATTTCTATTTTAATTTTATTTAAGTTAAGTTACTGTTCTTATGTTTTATTATATTGAGATCTTTGATTATTTATGCATTTAATTTATTAATTTGTTATTTTCTTTGATTCTGAATTGTTGTCATTGTTTTTATATTCTTTATAATTGTCCTGTAACTGGAATGTGTAGTTCTGTTGGGCAATAAACTTTATTTATTTATTTATTTATTTATTTATTTATTTATATTTCAACGTTTTTTGATGGTTCTGAGCCACCAAACACTCGACTGCAGAATCGACTCAGAATAGGAAAAGGAGACGTTTAGGTCAATTTTATGCATTCTGGCGTTCGTAGATACAAGAAAACTGTTAAAATTCTTCAGAAACGTCACTTTTGAAGTGTTTTCTTGTACTTTTAAGCCAATCAGATACCCTACGGGCTCGGAAAGTGCAACGAAACCATCAAATTTTAGCTAGAAACTGTATTTTTGTCGATTTTTATTGAATTTGAACTATATTTCAACGTTTTTTGATGGTTCTGAGCCACCAAACACATTTAAAGCATGCAGAATCGA
The DNA here is from genome assembly GCF_036711695.1 of Zophobas morio. NCBI lineage: Eukaryota > Metazoa > Arthropoda > Insecta > Coleoptera > Tenebrionidae > Zophobas > Zophobas morio. The sequence continues at coordinate 42,952 of NW_026973263.1, read as the reverse complement.
CTCAGAATAGGAAAAGGAGACGTTTAGGTCAATTTTATGCATTCTGGCGTTCGTAGATACAAGAAAACTGTTAAAATTCTTCAGAAACGTCACTTTTGAAGTGTTTTCTTGTACTTTTAAGCCAATCAGATACCCTACGGGCTCGGAAAGTGCAACGAAACCATCAAATTTTAGCTAGAAACTGTATTTTTGTCGATTTTTATTGAATTTGAACTATATTTCAACGTTTTTTGATGGTTCTGAGCCACCAAACACACTTAAAGCATGCAGAATCGACTCAGAATAGGAAAAGGAGACGTTTAGGTCAATTTTATGCATTCTGGCGTTCGTAGATACAAGAAAACTGTTAAAATTCTTCAGAAACGTCACTTTTGAAGTGTTTTCTTGTACTTTTAAGCCAATCAGATACCCTACGGGCTCGGAAAGTGCAACGAAACCATCAAATTTTAGCTAGAAACTGTATTTTTGTCGATTTTTATTGAATTTGAACTATATTTCAACGTTTTTTGATGGTTCTGAGCCACCAAACACACTTAAAGCATGCAGAATCGACTCAGAATAGGAAAAGGAGACGTTTAGGTCAATTTTATGCATTCTGGCGTTCGTAGATACAAGAAAACTGTTAAAATTCTTCAGAAACGTCACTTTTGAAGTGTTTTCTTGTACTTTTAAGCCAATCAGATACCCTACGGGCTCGGAAAGTGCAACGAAACCATCAAATTTTAGCTAGAAACTGTATTTTTGTCGATTTTTATTGAATTTGAACTATATTTCAACGTTTTTTGATGGTTCTGAGCCACCAAACACATTTAAAGCATGCAGAATCGACTCAGAATAGGAAAAGGAGACGTTTAGGTCAATTTTATGCATTCTGGCGTTCGTAGATACAAGAAAACTGTTAAAATTCTTCAGAAACGTCACTTTTGAAGTGTTTTCTTGTACTTTTAAGCCAATCAGATACCCTACGGGCTCGGAAAGTGCAACGAAACCATCAAATTTTAGCTAGAAACTGTATTTTTGTCGATTTTTATTGAATTTGAACTATATTTCAACGTTTTTTGATGGTTCTGAGCCACCAAACACACTTAAAGCATGCAGAATCGACTCAGAATAGGAAAAGGAGACGTTTAGGTCAATTTTATGCATTCTGGCGTTCGTAGATACAAGAAAACTGTTAAAATTCTTCAGAAACGTCACTTTTGAAGTGTTTTCTTGTACTTTTAAGCCAATCAGATACCCTACGGGCTCGGAAAGTGCAACGAAACCATCAAATTTTAGCTAGAAACTGTATTTTTGTCGATTTTTATTGAATTTGAACTATATTTCAACGTTTTTTGATGGTTCTGAGCCACCAAACACACTTAAAGCATGCAGAATCGACTCAGAATAGGAAAAGGAGACGTTTAGGTCAATTTTATGCATTCTGGCGTTCGTAGATACAAGAAAACTGTTAAAATTCTTCAGAAACGTCACTTTTGAAGTGTTTTCTTGTACTTTTAAGCCAATCAGATACCCTACGGGCTCGGAAAGTGCAACGAAACCATCAAATTTTAGCTAGAAACTGTATTTTTGTCGATTTTTATTGAATTTGAACTATATTTCAACGTTTTTTGATGGTTCTGAGCCACCAAACACACTTAAAGCATGCAGAATCGACTCAGAATAGGAAAAGGAGACGTTTAGGTCAATTTTATGCATTCTGGCGTTCGTAGATACAAGAAAACTGTTAAAATTCTTCAGAAACGTCACTTTTGAAGTGTTTTCTTGTACTTTTAAGCCAATCAGATACCCTACGGGCTCGGAAAGTGCAACGAAACCATCAAATTTTAGCTAGAAACTGTATTTTTGTCGATTTTTATTGAATTTGAACTATATTTCAACGTTTTTTGATGGTTCTGAGCCACCAAATACACTTAAAGCATGCAGAATCGACTCAGAATAGGAAAAGGAGACGTTTAGGTCAATTTTATGCATTCTGGCGTTCGTAGATACAAGAAAACTGTTAAAATTCTTCAGAAACGTCACTTTTGAAGTGTTTTCTTGTACTTTTAAGCCAATCAGATACCCTACGGGCTCGGAAAGTGCAACGAAACCATCAAATTTTAGCTAGAAACTGTATTTTTGTCGATTTTTATAGAATTTGAACTATATTTCAACGTTTTTTGATGGTTCTGAGCCACCAAACACACTTAAAGCATGCAGAATCGACTCAGAATAGGAAAAGGAGACGTTTAGGTCAATTTTATGCATTCTGGCGTTCGTAGATACAAGAAAACTGTTAAAATTCTTCAGAAACGTCACTTTTGAAGTGTTTTCTTGTACTTTTAAGCCAATCAGATACCCAACGGGCTCGGAAAGTGCAACGAAACCATCAAATTTTAGCTAGAAACTGTATTTTTGTCGATTTTTATTGAATTTGAACTATATTTCAACGTTTTTTGATGGTTCTGAGCCACCAAACACACTTAAAGCATGCAGAATCGACTCAGAATAGGAAAAGGAGACGTTTAGGTCAATTTTATGCATTCTGGCGTTCGTAGATACAAGAAAACTGTTAAAATTCTTCAGAAACGTCACTTTTGAAGTGTTTTCTTGTACTTTTAAGCCAATCAGATACCCTACGGGCTCGGAAAGTGCAACGAAACCATCAAATTTTAGCTAGAAACTGTATTTTTGTCGATTTTTATTGAATTTGAACTATATTTCAACGTTTTTTGATGGTTCTGAGCCACCAAACACACTTAAAGCATGCAGAATCGACTCAGAATAGGAAAAGGAGACGTTTAGGTCAATTTTATGCATTCTGGCGTTCGTAGATACAAGAAAACTGTTAAAATTCTTCAGAAACGTCACTTTTGAAGTGTTTTCTTGTACTTTTAAGCCAATCAGATACCCTACGGGCTCGGAAAGTGCAACGAAACCATCAAATTTTAGCTAGAAACTGTATTTTTGTCGATTTTTATTGAATTTGAACTATATTTCAACGTTTTTTGATGGTTCTGAGCCACCAAACACACTTAAAGCATGCAGAATCGACTCAGAATAGGAAAAGGAGACGTTTAGGTCAATTTTATGCATTCTGGCGTTCGTAGATAAATAAATAAATAAATAAATAAATAAATATTTAATTGTCCTACAGAATATTTTCCAGTTACAGGACAATTTCAGCAAAACATAACACAATTTTAGTCTAACTAATAATTGGCAAATATTCCCAAATCTTTCCTATCACAATTACATTTAACATAAGCAGAAATTGACAGTTACATCTTTCATAAATTTAGCTTGTCACAGATTGCAGTTTTCAGTTCTCTGGTCGAGCAGCTGAAGATATCACAATCGCTATTTCTCTCCATTTTGTTCGTATACATGCTGATCACATATAGTGGAGCTCTTCTACCAATATTTGTGCGTGGTGTACTGGAATAAAGCGTTACTGAATATCGATTATTTAATCTCGGCACATAAAATTTTAGGCCAGAAAGAAACTCACCACAGTCAATTTTATTATTCAGAAGTTTATGCAAGAAAATAAGTGCGCTGACAACTCTTCTGCACTGCAATGTATTAAGTTTGTATCGCTCTAATAATACTACATGTGGGTAATTTCTAACTGGCCACACTCCTTCATCCTTGAAATATAAATACTTTAAAAATTTCCTTTGAACGTTCTCTAGCAGCCTTATCTGATAATCATAATATGGGAACCAAGCCGTGGAGCAATATTCTAACCTAGATCTCACCAGTGAATTAAAAAGTTGAATTAAGGGTAACACGTTATTAAAACCTTTACAATTTCGTACAATAAACCCAAACATCTTACCAGCCTTACCTACAATGTTAGTGACATGTTCTTTAAAAGAAAATTTCGAGTCATAATGCACACCAAGATCTTTTATATTTGTAGTTCGTTGAAGAATACTGTTACCAATATGATAATCAAATTGATAAGGATTGTAAGACAGCGTGAAGGAAACAACCTTGCATTTATCAATATTCAATGGCAGTTTATTCAGTAAACACCAATCCTTTAGTTTGTTTATGTCATTTTGGAGCATTAAGCAGTCATCCACGTTGCCAATTTTATGAAATATTTTGATGTCATCTGCATAAATAAGAATTTGGGAGTTCTGGATGATATCCACAACATCGTTTAAGTAAATTATGAAACAAAGTGGACCGAGTATGGAGCCCTGCGGGACACCTGAGAATGAAGCATAAGAATTAGACTTAAAACCATTATACACAACACAATTTACCCTCGAAGACAGATAAGAATAAAATAGTTTTATTAAGGAATCAGAGAAACCCATAGCAGACAACTTACAAAGCAAAATTTGGTGATTAATTTTGTCGAAAGCTTTCGACAGATCCGTATATATAACGTCAAGCTGGCCACTGTGATCTAGCGTATCTGATATTATTTGGGACATACACATTAAGTTCGTATGAGTTGATCTTCCTGAAGAAAAGCCGTGCTGGTGTATAGAGATTAGTTCCTTAATATTGAAATAAATTTGTCGATATAAAATACTTTCATAAACTTTGGAGAAGCAGGATAAAATTGAAATGGGGCGGTAACTGCGCACATCGGATATATCTCCTGATTTGTATACTGGTACAATTTTAGCGATCTTCCACATATTGGGGAAGCAAGAATTATTAAGGCTTAGGTTAAACAAATAACACAAAGGTTTAAGAAAGGCAGCTGAACAGTCTTTTATCAGAAAAGAAGGGACTTGGTCGATGCCAGCGGAACAAGTGTTTTTTATTTTACTGATAGCTGCAAGCACATCGTCATCAAAAATCTGGATATGGAACGGCAAGTTGCTGCTATTACTAACAAATGTATTACCTTGCAATTGGTTGGTTTCAGGTAAGTCAAAAATCGAGGAAAAATAATGGGCAAACATATTAACAATGTCCTGTGGACGGTCATACTCACTGTTGTCAAAATGTACGGAGCTTGGGATGGAAGAACGACCTCGTTTTTCCTTTATAAACGTCCAAAAATATTTTGGATCACTTAACAATGAATTTTGCGCTTTAATAATATAATTATTGAAATCCCGACGAATTAACCGTTTGACGTCACGCCGTATATAAGAAAAATTTAAATATGCTTCACCGGATGGTAACTGTTTGTGGCATTTAAAGAACTTACGTTTTAGTTTAAGCATACTTCTGAGTTCTGCCGAGTACCAGTTAGGGTAACGAAATCTTTTACACTTAAACAAAGGCACATGCTTGTCAATTATATCATACAATACGCTATAAAAATGCTCACAAGCTTGGTTTACATCAGTGATACTATACAAATAACTCCAATCAGCGTTGAAAATATCCTGGTACAATAAAAGAAAATTCGCTTTTTTAAAATTGTACAATTTGGCCATATTACATGCAGCGAAATTGATGTAAGAAACTTTTTTTAATTGGAGACTAATATTTAACGCCGGATGGTGCATGTCTTCCGCAATTAATGGACATAAATCACGACTAACAGTACAGTGAGTTGAGGTACTAAAAACTAAGTCTAAAAGACGACCATCGGAATTTGGAATGGAATTAAGCTGTGTTAAGTTTAAAAGTGAAGCCATATTACGAAGAGAACTTGATTTTGTATCATTCTTATTACTGGAAAAACTTGGAGAATTGAAGTCCCCAATTAAAAATATATTAGAAAGCTCAATGGCGTAGCTTTCAAAGCATTCTATAAATAACACAAAATCAGTTACAGAAAGATCAGGCGGTATGTAAACTACAAATATGTGTAAATTACCTTCTTGACAAAATAACTTACAACCTATGATATCACACAGAAAAAAATCCTTAAATATCGACATGTCCAGGCATTTAACGTTGAACTGAGCATTAACAGCCAGAACAACTCCCCCGCCGCTTTGACGATTGGATCTATTGAAGTCTCTGTCTGAACGAAATGCAATGTAATTTGGCGGAATAAATTCACTGTTATTGATCGATGGATCAAGCCATGATTCTGTAATACATATTATATCAAATACATTAGACGTTAAATTGGAGTAAATGTCATTAACACGTGATCTAATGCTGCGAGTGTTCTGATAATAAACAAAGAAAGTTTTGCTATTGCTGGGAAAGGTTGTAGGTGATTTAGTAGACTTTGAAGTTATGTTACTTACATTGGCCGCATCTAAGGACGATCTAAAAAATTGCTTTTAAAATCTGACAGAGGTTCAAAACGATTAAACACTTGAACAGAAGGCGTGACATTCACGTTCCCAGGAGACTGAGATTGGAGTCCTGAGCTCGTACTTGGGACACTTTGAACATCTGTAGGCTTGAAATTAGGAATTTTTCTAATATCTATGCGAACTGGTTCACCAAATACCACATTACGAAGTTTAGCTTCGGCAAATTTAAACGCAAAACAACTCTTATAGTCCCAGGCCGGATGGTCAACACTAATGTCAAACCCATGCATATGTTTGAGACTTCTACAGTTAATACAAACCTTAGCAACTGAGTGACAAGTATTTACCTGGTGCTCACCTGCACATAAAGGACAGATAACTGGTCTAGGGCACTTAGTTTTAGTATGATTGAACCCATTGCATTTAAAGCAACGTGTTACCGTCGTATCATCATACAATTTGCAAATATTTATGCCTACAAGTAATCCACCAGCTTTCATAACTTTCTTGTATGTATGTATATCCAGCTGAACAGTTGCCTGAAGTATTTTTTTGTTCTTTTTTAGGGGCCAGAAATTTAGAAGCCTATATTCAGTTGCATCTGCTAACAAATCAGAGTTTTGGGATTTTAAATAACTCATAAAAGACTCCTTATTTAGACAAGAAGGAATTCCGACGATTCTAACACGAGGGTGTTCTGATCTAAGAACAAAAACATCGTAATCATTCGATAGTTTATCTGCTGCAAGTTGTTTTAGTTTTTTTGAGTTTTCAATATTATTACATCCTACGATGATAGCTCCATCCTTAGCTTTTTTGGAATTTGTGACAGAGATATTTTCATTCAATAAATCTACATTCCGCAACAGGTCTTCTTGTGTTTGGAAAGCTTTCTGCGCAACTTTTGGTTTAATCATTACTTTGGCTTGCGTTGCGGAACTCAATTTATTTGCATATGTATCAGTGGGTTTAATCGTGTCTGCAATAGCTACAGGAATTGCAGCACTACTACCATGGATCACTGCAGCTTTACTTGGATTGTCGGTTAATAACCTCACTAATTCTATATTAGATTGTTTCAATTCTTCCATCTCCCTTCTTAATTTTGTAACCTCCAATAGCGTTTTCTCGTTTTCCAACGCAATAACGTTTCGAATAATCGATTGCATCTCAGGATTCTGCAAGATAGTTGTCACATTAGATGCTACAGAATTAGGTGAATCAATAAAGTAGTTGTACATCGGAACTCTAAACACGCCATTACAATCCGCACAAAGAAATTTTACCTGTGAAGAATACCGTCGAAGCCTCTCACAAGTAGATTTATCTTGAGATAATAACCCCAAACACGAAAAGTGAACAGAGCGACCACACCCATCGCAAATAAAAGCAATCGCTTTTTCGACTGGAGCCATACACACAGGACAGCATTCAGAGACTGGAAAGTCTTTAATCTCAGAAGAGGGTGAATTTTCAGTGGACGACATCTGACAGACAGAATAAGGAGAAATCACTGCCAAAAATTAAGATGAAAATAAACAAAGAAAAGTCAACAACGATGGCGGCCGCTGACGTCGCCAAAAGCGACCTCGTGCGGCCACTAAACTAACAAAACTCGTAAACAAATAACTTTTAGAACACAAAGGGCTATGTAAAAGCGTAAAATTTAAATCAAGCAGCTCAAAAGACTGCTCGGCTTAATAAGCAACGCTTGTAGAACAAAATATAACAGATTTACAACAAAAGGAGAGAATTTTCCTCTCTAAATATGTAAATAACTATGGACATTGTAACAAACCTGACATATGGCACAAACGCACGCGCAATCAAAGATACAAGAAAACTGTTAAAATTCTTCAGAAACGTCACTTTTGAAGTGTTTTCTTGTACTTTTAAGCCAATCAGATACCCTACGGGCTCGGAAAGTGCAACGAAACCATCAAATTTTAGCTAGAAACTGTATTTTTGTCGATTTTTATTGAATTTGAACTATTTTTCAACGTTTTTTGATGGTTCTGAGCCACCAAACACATTTAAAGCATGCAGAATCGACTCAGAATAGGAAAAGGAGACGTTTAGGTCAATTTTATGCATTCTGGCGTTCGTAGATACAAGAAAACTGTTAAAATTCTTCAGAAACGTCACTTTTGAAGTGTTTTCTTGTACTTTTAAGCCAATCAGATACCCTACGGGCTCGGAAAGTGCAACGAAACCATCAAATTTTAGCTAGAAACTGTATTTTTGTCGATTTTTATTGAATTTGAACTATATTTCAACGTTTTTTGATGGTTCTGAGCCACCAAACACACTTAAAGCATGCAGAATCGACTCAGAATAGGAAAAGGAGACGTTTAGGTCAATTTTATGCATTCTGGCGTTCGTAGATACAAGAAAACTGTTAAAATTCTTCAGAAACGTCACTTTTGAAGTGTTTTCTTGTACTTTTAAGCCAATCAGATACCCTACGGGCTCGGAAAGTGCAACGAAACCATCAAATTTTAGCTAGAAACTGTATTTTTGTCGATTTTTATTGAATTTGAACTATATTTCAACGTTTTTTGATGGTTCTGAGCCACCAAACACACTTAAAGCATGCAGAATCGACTCAGAATAGGAAAAGGAGACGTTTAGGTCAATTTTATGCATTCTGGCGTTCGTAGATACAAGAAAACTGTTAAAATTCTTCAGAAACGTCACTTTTGAAGTGTTTTCTTGTACTTTTAAGCCAATCAGATACCCTACGGGCTCGGAAAGTGCAACGAAACCATCAAATTTTAGCTAGAAACTGTATTTTTGTCGATTTTTATTGAATTTGAACTATATTTCAACGTTTTTTGATGGTTCTGAGCCACCAAACACACTTAAAGCATGCAGAATCGACTCAGAATAGGAAAAGGAGACGTTTAGGTCAATTTTATGCATTCTGGCGTTCGTAGATACAAGAAAACTGTTAAAATTCTTAAGAAACGTCACTTTTGAAGTGTTTTCTTGTACTTTTAAGCCAATCAGATACCCTACGGGCTCGGAAAGTGCAACGAAACCATCAAATTTTAGCTAGAAACTGTATTTTTGTCGATTTTTATTGAATTTGAACTATATTTCAACGTTTTTTGATGGTTCTGAGCCACCAAACACACTTAAAGCATGCAGAATCGACTCAGAATAGGAAAAGGAGACGTTTAGGTCAATTTTATGCATTCTGGCGTTCGTAGATACAAGAAAACTGTTAAAATTCTTCAGAAACGTCACTTTTGAAGTGTTTTCTTGTACTTTTAAGCCAATCAGATACCCTACGGGCTCGGAAAGTGCAACGAAACCATCAAATTTTAGCTAGAAACTGTATTTTTGTCGATTTTTATTGAATTTGAACTATATTTCAACGTTTTTTGATGGTTCTGAGCCACCAAACACACTTAAAGCATGCAGAATCGACTCAGAATAGGAAAAGGAGACGTTTAGGTCAATTTTATGCATTCTGGCGTTCGTAGATACAAGAAAACTGTTAAAATTCTTCAGAAACGTCACTTTTGAAGTGTTTTCTTGTACTTTTAAGCCAATCAGATACCCTACGGGCTCGGAAAGTGCAACGAAACCATCAAATTTTAGCTAGAAACTGTATTTTTGTCGATTTTTATTGAATTTGAACTATATTTCAACGTTTTTTGATGGTTCTGAGCCACCAAACACACTTAAAGCATGCAGAATCGACTCAGAATAGGAAAAGGAGACGTTTAGGTCAATTTTACGCATTCTGGCGTTCGTAGATACAAGAAAACTGTTAAAATTCTTCAGAAACGTCACTTTTGAAGTGTTTTCTTGTACTTTTAAGCCAATCAGATACCCTACGGGCTCGGAAAGTGCAACGAAACCATCAAATTTTAGCTAGAAACTGTATTTTTGTCGATTTTTATTGAATTTGAACTATATTTCAACGTTTTTTGATGGTTCTGAGCCACCAAACACACTTAAAGCATGCAGAATCGACTCAGAATAGGAAAAGGAGACGTTTAGGTCAATTTTATGCATTCTGGCGTTCGTAGATACAAGAAAACTGTTAAAATTCTTCAGAAACGTCACTTTTGAAGTGTTTTCTTGTACTTTTAAGCCAATCAGATACCCTACGGGCTCGGAAAGTGCAACGAAACCATCAAATTTTAGCTAGAAACTGTATTTTTGTCGATTTTTATTGAATTTGAACTATATTTCAACGTTTTTTGATGGTTCTGAGCCACCAAACACACTTAAAGCATGCAGAATCGACTCAGAATAGGAAAAGGAGACGTTTAGGTCAATTTTATGCATTCTGGCGTTCGTAGATACAAGAAAACTGTTAAAATTCTTCAGAAACGTCACTTTTGAAGTGTTTTCTTGTACTTTTAAGCCAATCAGATACCCTACGGGCTCGGAAAGTGCAACGAAACCATCAAATTTTAGCTAGAAACTGTATTTTTGTCGATTTTTATTGAATTTGAACTATATTTCAACGTTTTTTGATGGTTCTGAGCCACCAAACACACTTAAAGCATGCAGAATCGACTCAGAATAGGAAAAGGAGACGTTTAGGTCAATTTTATGCATTCTGGCGTTCGTAGATACAAGAAAACTGTTAAAATTCTTCAGAAACGTCACTTTTGAAGTGTTTTCTTGTACTTTTAAGCCAATCAGATACCCTGCGGGCTCGGAAAGTGCAACGAAACCATCAAATTTTAGCTAGAAACTGTATTTTTGTCGATTTTTATTGAATTTGAACTATATTTCAACGTTTTTTGATGGTTCTGAGCCACCAAACACACTTAAAGCATGCAGAATCGACTCAGAATAGGAAAAGGAGACGTTTAGGTCAATTTTATGCATTCTGGCGTTCGTAGATACAAGAAAACTGTTAAAATTCTTCAGAAACGTCACTTTTGAAGTGTTTTCTTGTACTTTTAAGCCAATCAGATACCCTACGGGCTCGGAAAGTGCAACGAAACCATCAAATTTTAGCTAGAAACTGTATTTTTGTCGATTTTTATTGAATTTGAACTATATTTCAACGTTTTTTGATGGTTCTGAGCCACCAAACACACTTAAAGCATGCAGAATCGACTCAGAATAGGAAAAGGAGACGTTTAGGTCAATTTTATGCATTCTGGCGTTCGTAGATACAAGAAAACTGTTAAAATTCTTCAGAAACGTCACTTTTGAAGTGTTTTCTTGTACTTTTAAGCCAATCAGATACCCTACGGGCTCGGAAAGTGCAACGAAACCATCAAATTTTAGCTAGAAACTGTATTTTTGTCGATTTTTATTGAATTTGAACTATATTTCAACGTTTTTTGATGGTTCTGAGCCACCAAACACACTTAAAGCATGCAGAATCGACTCAGAATAGGAAAAGGAGACGTTTAGGTCAATTTTATGCATTCTGGCGTTCGTAGATACAAGAAAACTGTTAAAATTCTTCAGAAACGTCACTTTTGAAGTGTTTTCTTGTACTTTTAAGCCAATCAGATACCCTACGGGCTCGGAAAGTGCAACGAAACCATCAAATTTTAGCTAGAAACTGTATTTTTGTTGATTTTTATTGAATTTGAACTATATTTCAACGTTTTTTGATGGTTCTGAGCCACCAAACACACTTAAAGCATGCAGAATCGACTCAGAATAGGAAAAGGAGACGTTTAGGTCAATTTTATGCATTCTGGCGTTCGTAGATACAAGAAAACTGTTAAAATTCTTCAGAAACGTCACTTTTGAAGTGTTTTCTTGTACTTTTAAGCCAATCAGATACCCTACGGGCTCGGAAAGTGAAACGAAACGATCAAATTTTAGCTAGAAACTGTATTTTTGTCGATTTTTATTGAATTTGAACTATATTTCAACGTTTTTTGATGGTTCTGAGCCACCAAACACACTTAAAGCATGCAGAATCGACTCAGAATAGGAAAAGGAGACGTTTAGGTCAATTTTATGCATTCTGGCGTTCGTAGATACAAGAAAACTGTTAAAATTCTTCAGAAACGTCACTTTTGAAGTGTTTTCTTGTACTTTTAAGCCAATCAGATACCCTACGGGCTCGGAAAGTGCAACGAAACCATCAAATTTTAGCTAGAAACTGTATTTTTGTCGATTTTTATTGAATTTGAACTATATTTCAACGTTTTTTGATGGTTCTGAGCCACCAAACACACTTAAAGCATGCAGAATCGACTCAGAATAGGAAAAGGAGACGTTTAGGTCAATTTTATGCATTCTGGCGTTCGTAGATACAAGAAAACTGTTAAAATTCTTCAGAAACGTCACTTTTGAAGTGTTTTCTTGTACTTTTAAGCCAATCAGATACCCTACGGGCTCGGAAAGTGCAACGAAACCATCAAATTTTAGCTAGAAACTGTATTTTTGTCGATTTTTATTGAATTTGAACTATATTTCAACGTTTTTTGATGGTTCTGAGCCACCAAACACACTTAAAGCATGCAGAATCGACTCAGAATAGGAAAAGGAGACGTTTAGGTCAATTTTATGCATTCTGGCGTTCGTAGATACAAGAAAACTGTTAAAATTCTTCAGAAACGTCACTTTTGAAGTGTTTTCTTGTACTTTTAAGCCAATCAGATACCCTACGGGCTCGGAAAGTGCAACGAAACCATCAAATTTTAGCTAGAAACTGTATTTTTGTCGATTTTTATTGAATTTGAACTATATTTCAACGTTTTTTGATGGTTCTGAGCCACCAAACACACTTAAAGCATGCAGAATCGACTCAGAACAGGAAAAGGAGACGTTTAGGTCAATTTTATGCATTCTGGCGTTCGTAGATACAAGAAAACTGTTAAAATTCTTCAGAAACGTCACTTTTGAAGTGTTTTCTTGTACTTTTAAGCCAATCAGATACCCTACGGGCTCGGAAAGTGCAACGAAACCATCAAATTTTAGCTAGAAACTGTATTTTTGTCGATTTTTATTGAATTTGAACTATATTTCAACGTTTTTTGATGGTTCTGAGCCACCAAACACACTTAAAGCATGCAGAATCGACTCAGAATAGGAAAAGGAGACGTTTAGGTCAATTTTATGCATTCTGGCGTTCGTAGATACAAGAAAACTGTTAAAATTCTTCAGAAACGTCACTTTTGAAGTGTTTTCTTGTACTTTTAAGCCAATCAGATATCCTGCGGGCTCGGAAAGTGCAACGAAACCATCAAATTTTAGCTAGAAACTGTATTTTTGTCGATTTTTATTGAATTTGAACTATATTTCAACGTTTTTTGATGGTTCTGAGCCACCAAACACACTTAAAGCATGCAGAATCGACTCAGAATAGGAAAAGGAGACGTTTAGGTCAATTTTATGCATTCTGGCGTTCGTAGATACAAGAAAACTGTTAAAATTCTTCAGAAACGTCACTTTTGAAGTGTTTTCTTGTACTTTTAAGCCAATCAGATACCCTACGGGCTCGGAAAGTGCAACGAAACCATCAAATTTTAGCTAGAAACTGTATTTTTGTCGATATTTATTGAATTTGAAATATATTTCAACGTTTTTTGATGGTTCTGAGCCACCAAACACACTTAAAGCATGCAGAATCGACTCAGAATAGGAAAAGGAGACGCTTAGGTCAATTTTATGCATTCTGGCGTTCGTAGATACAAGAAAACTATTAAAATTCTTCAGAAACGTCACTTTTGAAGTGTTTTCTTGTACTTTTAAGCCAATCAGATACCCTACGGGCTCGGAAAGTGCAACGAAACCATCAAATTTTAGCTAGAAACTGTATTTTTGTCGATTTTTATTGAATTTGAACTATATTTCAACGTTTTTTGATGGTTCTGAGCCACCAAACACACTTAAAGCATGCAGAATCGACTCAGAATAGGAAAAGGAGACGTTTAGGTCAATTTTATGCATTCTGGCGTTCGTAGATACAAGAAAACTGTTAAAATTCTTCAGAAACGTCACTTTTGAAGTGTTTTCTTGTACTTTTAAGCCAATCAGATACCCTACGGGCTCGGAAAGTGCAACGAAACCATCAAATTTTAGCTAGAAACTGTATTTTTGTCGATTTTTATTGAATTTGAACTATATTTCAACGTTTTTTGATGGTTCTGAGCCACCAAACACACTTAAAGCATGCAGAATCGACTCAGAATAGGAAAAGGAGACGTTTAGGTCAATTTTATGCATTCTGGCGTTCGTAGATACAAGAAAACTGTTAAAATTCTTCAGAAACGTCACTTTTGAAGTGTTTTCTTGTACTTTTAAGCCAATCAGATACCCTACGGGCTCGGAAAGTGCAACGAAACCATCAAATTTTAGCTAGAAACTGTATTTTTGTCGATTTTTATTGAATTTGAACTATATTTCAACGTTTTTTGATGGTTCTGAGCCACCAAACACACTTAAAGCATGCAGAATCGACTCAGAATAGGAAAAGGAGACGTTTAGGTCAATTTTATGCATTCTGGCGTTCGTAGATACAAGAAAACTGTTAAAATTCTTCAGAAACGTCACTTTCGAAGTGTTTTCTTGTACTTTTAAGCCAATCAGATACCCAACGGGCTCGGAAAGTGCAACGAAACCATCAAATTTTAGCTAGAAACTGTATTTTTGTCGATTTTTATTGAATTTGAACTATATTTCAACGTTTTTTGATGGTTCTGAGCCACCAAACACACTTAAAGCATGCAGAATCGACTCAGAATAGGAAAAGGAGACGTTTAGGTCAATTTTATGCATTCTGGCGTTCGTAGATACAAGAAAACTGTTAAAATTCTTCAGAAACGTCACTTTTGAAGTGTTTTCTTGTACTTTTAAGCCAATCAGATACCCTACGGGCTCGGAAAGTGCAACGAAACCATCAAATTTTAGCTAGAAACTGTATTTTTGTCGATTTTTATTGAATTTGAACTATATTTCAACGTTTTTTGATGGTTCTGAGCCACCAAACACACTTAAAGCATGCAGAATCGACTCAGAATAGGAAAAGGAGACGTTTAGGTCAATTTTATGCATTCTGGCGTTCGTAGATACAAGAAAACTGTTAAAATTCTTCAGAAACGTCACTTTTGAAGTGTTTTCTTGGACTTTTAAGCCAATCAGATACCCTACGGGCTCGGAAAGTGCAACGAAACCATCAAATTTTAGCTAGAAACTGTATTTTTGTCGATTTTTATTGAATTTGAACTATATTTCAACGTTTTTTGATGGTTCTGAGCCACCAAACACACTTAAAGCATGCAGAATCGACTCAGAATAGGAAAAGGAGACGTTTAGGTCAATTTTATGCATTCTGGCGTTCGTAGATACAAGAAAACTGTTAAACTTCTTCAGAAACTTAACTTTTGAAGTGTTTTCTTGTACTTTTAAGCCAATCAGATACCCTACGGGCTCGGAAAGTGCAACGAAACCATCAAATTTTAGCTAGAAACTGTATTTTTGTCGATTTTTATTGAATTTGAACTATATTTCAACGTTTTTTGATGGTTCTGAGCCACCAAACACACTTAAAGCATGCAGAATCAACTCAGAATAGGAAAAGGAGACGTTTAGGTCAATTTTATGCATTCTGGCGTTCGTAGATACAAGAAAACTGTTAAAATTCTTCAGAAACGTCACTTTTGAAGTGTTTTCTTGTACTTTTAAGCCAATCAGATACCCTACGGGCTCGGAAAGTGCAACGAAACCATCAAATTTTAGCTAGAAACTGTATTTTTGTCGATTTTTATTGAATTTGAACTATATTTCAACGTTTTTTGATGGTTCTGAGCCACCAAACACACTTAAAGCATGCAGAATCGACTCAGAATAGGAAAAGGAGACGTTTAGGTCAATTTTATGCATTCTGGCGTTCGTAGATACAAGAAAACTGTTAAAATTCTTCAGAAACGTCACTTTTGAAGTGTTTTCTTGTACTTTTAAGCCAATCAGATACCCTACGGGCTCGGAAAGTGCAACGAAACCATCAAATTTTAGCTAGAAACTGTATTTTTGTCGATTTTTATTGAATTTGAACTATATTTCAACGTTTTTTGATGGTTCTGAGCCACCAAACACACTTAAAGCATGCAGAATCGACTCAGAATAGGAAAAGGAGACGTTTAGGTCAATTTTATGCATTCTGGCGTTCGTAGATACAAGAAAACTGTTAAAATATTTCAGAAACTTCACTTTTGAAGTGTTTTCTTGTACTTTTAAGCCAATCAGATACCCTACGGGCTCGGAAAGTGCAACGAAACCATCAAATTTTAGCTAGAAACTGTATTTTTGTCGATTTTTATTGAATTTGAACTATATTTCAACGTTTTTTGATGGTTCTGAGCCACCAAACACACTTAAAGCATGCAGAATCGACTCAGAATAGGAAAAGGAGACGTTTAGGTCAATTTTATGCATTCTGGCGTTCGTAGATACAAGAAAACTGTTAAAATTCTTCAGAAACGTCACTTTTGAAGTGTTTTCTTGTACTTTTAAGCCAATCAGATACCCTACGGGCTCGGAAAGTGCAACGAAACCATCAAATTTTAGCTAGAAACTGTATTTTTGTCGATTTTTATTGAATTTGAACTATATTTCAACGTTTTTTGATGGTTCTGAGCCACCAAACACACTTAAAGCATGCAGAATCGACTCAGAATAGGAAAAGGAGACGTTTAGGTCAATTTTATGCATTCTGGCGTTCGTAGATACAAGAAAACTGTTAAAATTCTTCAGAAACGTCACTTTTGAAGTGTTTTCTTGTACTTTTAAGCCAATCAGATACCCAACGGGCTCGGAAAGTGCAACGAAACCATCAAATTTTAGCTAGAAACTGTATTTTTGTCGATTTTTATTGAATTTGAACTATATTTCAACGTTTTTTGATGGTTCTGAGCCACCAAACACACTTAAAGCATGCAGAATCGACTCAGAATAGGAAAAGGAGACGTTTAGGTCAATTTTATGCATTCTTGCGTTCGTAGATACAAGAAAACTGTTAAAATTCTTCAGAAACGTCACTTTTGAAGTGTTTTCTTGTACTTTTAAGCCAATCAGATACCCTACGGGCTCGGAAAGTGCAACGAAACCATCAAATTTTAGCTAGAAACTGTATTTTTGTCGATTTTTATTGAATTTGAACTATATTTCAACGTTTTTTGATGGTTCTGAGCCACCAAACACACTTAAAGCATGCAGAATCGACTCAGAATAGGAAAAGGAGACGTTTAGGTCAATTTTATGCATTCTGGCGTTCGTAGATACAAGAAAACTGTTAAAATTCTTCAGAAACGTCACTTTTGAAGTGTTTTCTTGTACTTTTAAGCCAATCAGATACCCTACGGGCTCGGAAAGTGCAACGAAACCATCAAATTTTAGCTAGAAACTGTATTTTTGTCGATTTTTATTGAATTTGAACTATATTTCAACGTTTTTTGATGGTTCTGAGCCACCAAACACACTTAAAGCATGCAGAATCAACTCAGAATAGGAAAAGGAGACGTTTAGGTCAATTTTATGCATTCTGTCGTTCGTAGATACAAGAAAACTGTTAAAATTCTTCAGAAACGTCACTTTTGAAGTGTTTTCTTGTACTTTTAAGCCAATCAGATACCCTACGGGCTCGGAAAGTGCAACGAAACCATCAAATTTTAGCTAGAAACTGTATTTTTGTCGATTTTTATTGAATTTGAACTATATTTCAACGTTTTTTGATGGTTCTGAGCCACCAAACACACTTAAAGCATGCAGAATCGACTCAGAATAGGAAAAGGAGACGTTTAGGTCAATTTTATGCATTCTGGCGTTCGTAGATACAAGAAAACTGTTAAAATTCTTCAGAAACGTCACTTTTGAAGTGTTTTCTTATACTTTTAAGCCAATCAGATACCCTACGGGCTCGGAAAGTGCAACGAAACCATCAAATTTTAGCTAGAAACTGTATTTTTGTCGATTTTTATTGAATTTGAACTATATTTCAACGTTTTTTGATGGTTCTGAGCCACCAAACACACTTAAAGCATGCAGAATCGACTCAGAATAGGAAAAGGAGACGTTTAGGTCAATTTTATGCATTCTGGCGTTCGTAGATACAAGAAAACTGTTAAAATATTTCAGAAACGTCACTTTTGAAGTGTTTTCTTGTACTTTTAAGCCAATCAGATACCCTACGGGCTCGGAAAGTGCAACGAAACCATCAAATTTTAGCTAGAAACTGTATTTTGTCGATTTTTATTGAATTTGAACTATATTTCAACGTTTTTTGATGGTTCTGAGCCACCAAACACACTTAAAGCATGCAGAATCGACTCAGAATAGGAAAAGGAGACGTTTAGGTCAATTTTATGCATTCTGGCGTTCGTAGATACAAGAAAACTGTTAAAATTCTTCAGAAACGTCACTTTTGAAGTGTTTTCTTGTACTTTTAAGCCAATCAGATACCCTACGGGCTCGGAAAGTGCAACGAAACCATCAAATTTTAGCTAGAAACTGTATTTTTGTCGATTTTTATTGAATTTGAACTATATTTCAACGTTTTTTGATGGTTCTGAGCCACCAAACACACTTAAAGCATGCAGAATCGACTCAGAATAGGAAAAGGAGACGTTTAGGTCAATTTTATGCATTCTGGCGTTCGTAGATACAAGAAAACTGTTAAAATTCTTCAGAAACGTCACTTTCGAAGTGTTTTCTTGTACTTTTAAGCCAATCAGATACCCAACGGGCTCGGAAAGTGCAACGAAACCATCAAATTTTAGCTAGAAACTGTATTTTTGTCGGTTTTTATTGAATTTGAACTATATTTCAACGTTTTTTGATGGTTCTGAGCCACCAAACACACTTAAGGCATGCAGAATCGACTCAGAATAGGAAAAGGAGACGTTTAGGTCAATTTTATGCATTCTGGCGTTCGTAGATACAAGAAAACTGTTAAAATTCTTCAGAAACGTCACTTTTGAAGTGTTTTCTTGTACTTTTAAGCCAATCAGATACCCTACGGGCTCGGAAAGTGCAACGAAACCATCAAATTTTAGCTAGAAACTGTATTTTTGTCGATTTTTATTGAATTTGAACTATATTTCAACGTTTTTTGATGGTTCTGAGCCACCAAACACACTTAAAGCATGCAGAATCGACTCAGAATAGGAAAAGGAGACGTTTAGGTCAATTTTATGCATTCTGGCGTTCGTAGATACAAGAAAACTGTTAAAATTCTTCAGAAACGTCACTTTTGAAGTGTTTTCTTGTACTTTTAAGCCAATCAGATACCCTACGGGCTCGGAAAGTGCAACGAAACCATCAAATTTTAGCTAGAAACTGTATTTTTGTCGATTTTTATTGAATTTGAACTATATTTCAACGTTTTTTGATGGTTCTGAGCCACCAAACACACTTAAAGCATGCAGAATCGACTCAGAATAGGAAAAGGAGACGTTTAGGTCAATTTTATGCATTCTGGCGTTCGTAGATACAAGAAAACTGTTAAAATTCTTCAGAAACGTCACTTTTGAAGTGTTTTCTTGTACTTTTAAGCCAATCAGATACCCAACGGGCTCGGAAAGTGCAACGAAACCATCAAATTTTAGCTAGAAACTGTATTTTTGTCGATTTTTATTGAATTTGAACTATATTTCAACGTTTTTTGATGGTTCTGAGCCACCAAACACACTTAAAGCATGCAGAATCGACTCAGAATAGGAAAAGGAGACGTTTAGGTCAATTTTATGCATTCTGGCGTTCGTAGATACAAGAAAACTGTTAAAATTCTTCAGAAACGTCACTTTTGAAGTGTTTTCTTGTACTTTTAAGCCAATCAGATACCCTACGGGCTCGGAAAGTGCAACGAAACCATCAAATTTTAGCTAGAAACTGTATTTTTGTCGATTTTTATTGAATTTGAACTATATTTCAACGTTTTTTGATGGTTCTGAGCCACCAAACACACTTAAAGCATGCAGAATCGACTCAGAATAGGAAAAGGAGACGTTTAGGTCAATTTTATGCATTCTGGCGTTCGTAGATACAAGAAAACTGTTAAAATTCTTCAGAAACGTCACTTTTGAAGTGTTTTCTTGTACTTTTAAGCCAATCAGATACCCTACGGGCTCGGAAAGTGCAACGAAACCATCAAATTTTAGCTAGAAACTGTATTTTTGTCGATTTTTATTGAATTTGAACTATATTTCAACGTTTTTTGATGGTTCTGAGCCACCAAACACACTTAAAGCATGCAGAATCAACTCAGAATAGGAAAAGGAGACGTTTAGGTCAATTTTATGCATTCTGGCGTTCGTAGATACAAGAAAACTGTTAAAATTCTTCAGAAACGTCACTTTTGAAGTGTTTTCTTGTACTTTTAAGCCAATCAGATACCCTACGGGCTCGGAAAGTGCAACGAAACCATCAAATTTTAGCTAGAAACTGTATTTTTGTCGATTTTTATTGAATTTGAACTATATTTCAACGTTTTTTGATGGTTCTGAGCCACCAAACACACTTAAAGCATGCAGAATCGACTCAGAATAGGAAAAGGAGACGTTTAGGTCAATTTTATGCATTCTGGCGTTCGTAGATACAAGAAAACTGTTAAAATTCTTCAGAAACGTCACTTTTGAAGTGTTTTCTTGTACTTTTAAGCCAATCAGATACCCTACGGGCTCGGAAAGTGCAACGAAACCATCAAATTTTAGCTAGAAACTGTATTTTTGTCGATTTTTATTGAATTTGAACTATATTTCAACGTTTTTTGATGGTTCTGAGCCACCAAACACACTTAAAGCATGCAGAATCGACTCAGAATAGGAAAAGGAGACGTTTAGGTCAATTTTATGCATTCTGGCGTTCGTAGATACAAGAAAACTGTTAAAATTCTTCAGAAACGTCACTTTTGAAGTGTTTTCTTGTACTTTTAAGCCAATCAGATACCCAACGGGCTCGGAAAGTGCAACGAAACCATCAAATTTTAGCTAGAAACTGTATTTTTGTCGATTTTTATTGAATTTGAACTATATTTCAACGTTTTTTGATGGTTCTGAGCCACCAAACACACTTAAAGCATGCAGAATCGACTCAGAATAGGAAAAGGAGACGTTTAGGTCAATTTTATGCATTCTGGCGTTCGTAGATACAAGAAAACTGTTAAAATTCTTCAGAAACGTCACTTTTGAAGTGTTTTCTTGTACTTTTAAGCCAATCAGATACCCTACGGGCTCGGAAAGTGCAACGAAACCATCAAATTTTAGCTAGAAACTGTATTTTTGTCGATTTTTATTGAATTTGAACTATATTTCAACGTTTTTTGATGGTTCTGAGCCACCAAACACACTTAAAGCATGCAGAATCGACTCAGAATAGGAAAAGGAGACGTTTAGGTCAATTTTATGCATTCTGGCGTTCGTAGATACAAGAAAACTGTTAAAATTCTTCAGAAACGTCACTTTTGAAGTGTTTTCTTGTACTTTTAAGCCAATCAGATACCCTACGGGCTCGGAAAGTGCAACGAAACCATCAAATTTTAGCTAGAAACTGTATTTTTGTCGATTTTTATTGAATTTGAACTATATTTCAACGTTTTTTGATGGTTCTGAGCCACCAAACACACTTAAAGCATGCAGAATCGACTCAGAATAGGAAAAGGAGACGTTTAGGTCAATTTTATGCATTCTGGCGTTCGTAGATACAAGAAAACTGTTAAAATTCTTCAGAAACGTCACTTTTGAAGTGTTTTCTTGTACTTTTAAGCCAATCAGATACCCAACGGGCTCGGTAAGTGCAACGAAACCATCAAATTTTAGCTAGAAACTGTATTTTTGTCGATTTTTATTGAATTTGAACTATATTTCAACGTTTTTTGATGGTTCTGAGCCACCAAACACACTTAAAGCATGCAGAATCGACTCAGAATAGCAAAAGGAGACGTTTAGGTCAATTTTATGCATTCTGGCGTTCGTAGATACAAGAAAACTGTTAAAATTCTTCAGAAACGTCACTTTTGAAGTGTTTTCTTGTACTTTTAAGCCAATCAGATACCCTACGGGCTCGGAAAGTGCAACGAAACCATCAAATTTTAGCTAGAAACTGTATTTTTGTCGATTTTTATTGAATTTGAACTATATTTCAACGTTTTTTGATGGTTCTGAGCCACCAAACACACTTAAAGCATGCAGAATCGACTCAGAATAGGAAAAGGAGACGTTTAGGTCAATTTTATGCATTCTGGCGTTCGTAGATACAAGAAAACTGTTAAAATTCTTCAGAAACGTCACTTTTGAAGTGTTTTCTTGTACTTTTAAGCCAATCAGATACCCTACGGGCTCGGAAAGTGCAACGAAACCATCAAATTTTAGCTAGAAACTGTATTTTTGTCGATTTTTATTGAATTTGAACTATATTTCAACGTTTTTTGATGGTTCTGAGCCACCAAACACACTTAAAGCATGCAGAATCAACTCAGAATAGGAAAAGGAGACGTTTAGGTCAATTTTATGCATTCTGGCGTTCGTAGATACAAGAAAACTGTTAAAATTCTTCAGAAACGTCACTTTTGAAGTGTTTTCTTGTACTTTTAAGCCAATCAGATACCCTACGGGCTCGGAAAGTGCAACGAAACCATCAAATTTTAGCTAGAAACTGTATTTTTGTCGATTTTTATTGAATTTGAACTATATTTCAACGTTTTTTGATGGTTCTGAGCCACCAAACACACTTAAAGCATGCAGAATCGACTCAGAATAGGAAAAGGAGACGTTTAGGTCAATTTTATGCATTCTGGCGTTCGTAGATACAAGAAAACTGTTAAAATTCTTCAGAAACGTCACTTTTGAAGTGTTTTCTTGTACTTTTAAGCCAATCAGATACCCTACGGGCTCGGAAAGTGCAACGAAACCATCAAATTTTAGCTAGAAACTGTATTTTTGTCGATTTTTATTGAATTTGAACTATATTTCAACGTTTTTTGATGGTTCTGAGCCACCAAACACACTTAAAGCATGCAGAATCGACTCAGAATAGGAAAAGGAGACGTTTAGGTCAATTTTATGCATTCTGGCGTTCGTAGATACAAGAAAACTGTTAAAATTCTTCAGAAACGTCACTTTTGAAGTGTTTTCTTGTACTTTTAAGCCAATCAGATACCCAACGGGCTCGGAAAGTGCAACGAAACCATCAAATTTTAGCTAGAAACTGTATTTTTGTCGATTTTTATTGAATTTGAACTATATTTCAACGTTTTTTGATGGTTCTGAGCCACCAAACACACTTAAAGCATGCAGAATCGACTCAGAATAGGAAAAGGAGACGTTTAGGTCAATTTTATGCATTCTGGCGTTCGTAGATACAAGAAAACTGTTAAAATTCTTCAGAAACGTCACTTTTGAAGTGTTTTCTTGTACTTTTAAGCCAATCAGATACCCTACGGGCTCGGAAAGTGCAACGAAACCATCAAATTTTAGCTAGAAACTGTATTTTTGTCGATTTTTATTGAATTTGAACTATATTTCAACGTTTTTTGATGGTTCTGAGCCACCAAACACACTTAAAGCATGCAGAATCAACTCAGAATAGGAAAAGGAGACGTTTAGGTCAATTTTATGCATTCTGGCGTTCGTAGATACAAGAAAACTGTTAAAATTCTTCAGAAACGTCACTTTTGAAGTGTTTTCTTGTACTTTTAAGCCAATCAGATACCCTACGGGCTCGGAAAGTGCAACGAAACCATCAAATTTTAGCTAGAAACTGTATTTTTGTCGATTTTTATTGAATTTGAACTATATTTCAACGTTTTTTGATGGTTCTGAGCCACCAAACACACTTAAAGCATGCAGAATCGACTCAGAATAGGAAAAGGAGACGTTTAGGTCAATTTTATGCATTCTGGCGTTCGTAGATACAAGAAAACTGTTAAAATTCTTCAGAAACGTCACTTTTGAAGTGTTTTCTTGTACTTTTAAGCCAATCAGATATCCTACGGGCTCGGAAAGTGCAACGAAACCATCAAATTTTAGCTAGAAACTGTATTTTTGTCGATTTTTATTGAATTTGAACTATATTTCAACGTTTTTTGATGGTTCTGAGCCACCAAACACACTTAAAGCATGCAGAATCGACTCAGAATAGGAAAAGGAGACGTTTAGGTCAATTTTATGCATTCTGGCGTTCGTAGATACAAGAAAACTGTTAAAATTCTTTAGAAACGTCACTTTTGAAGTGTTTTCTTGTACTTTTAAGCCAATCAGATACCCAACGGGCTCGGAAAGTGCAACGAAACCATCAAATTTTAGCTAGAAACTGTATTTTTGTCGATTTTTATTGAATTTGAACTATATTTCAATGTTTTTTGATGGTTCTGAGCCACCAAACACACTTAAAGCATGCAGAATCGACTCAGAATAGGAAAAGGAGACGTTTAGGTCAATTTTATGCATTCTGGCGTTCGTAGATACAAGAAAACTGCTAAAATTCTTCAGAAACGTCACTTTTGAAGTGTTTTCTTGTACTTTTAAGCCAATCAGATACCCTACGGGCTCGGAAAGTGCAACGAAACCATCAAATTTTAGCTAGAAACTGTATTTTTGTCGATTTTTATTGAATTTGAACTATATTTCAACGTTTTTTGATGGTTCTGAGCCACCAAACACACTTAAAGCATGCAGAATCGACTCAGAATAGGAAAAGGAGACGTTTAGGTCAATTTTATGCATTCTGGCGTTCGTAGATACAAGAAAACTGTTAAAATTCTTCAGAAACGTCACTTTTGAAGTGTTTTCTTGTACTTTTAAGCCAATCAGATACCCTACGGCTCGGAAAGTGCAACGAAACCATCAAATTTTAGCTAGAAACTGTATTTTTGTCGATTTTTATTGAATTTGAACTATATTTCAACGTTTTTTGATGGTTCTGAGCCACCAAACACACTTAAAGCATGCAGAATCGATTCAGAATAGGAAAAGGAGACGTTTAGGTCAATTTTATGCATTCTGGCGTTCGTAGATACAAGAAAACTGTTAAAATTCTTCAGAAACGTCACTTTTGAAGTGTTTTCTTGTACTTTTAAGCCAATCAGATACCCTACGGGCTCGGAAAGTGCAACGAAACCATCAAATTTTAGCTAGAAACTGTATTTTTGTCGATTTTTAATTAATTTGAACTATATTTCAACGTTTTTTGATGGTTCTGAGCCACCAAACACACTTAAAGCATGCAGAATCGACTCAGAATAGGAAAAGGAGACGTTTAGGTCAATTTTATGCATTCTGGCGTTCGTAGATACAAGAAAACCGTTAAAATATTTCAGAAACGTCACTTTTGAAGTGTTTTCTTGTACTTTTAAGCCAATCAGATACCCTACGGGCTCGGAAAGTGCAACGAAACCATCAAATTTTAGCTAGAAACTGTATTTTTGTCGATTTTTATTGAATTTGAACTATATTTCAACGTTTTTTGATGGTTCTGAGCCACCAAACACACTTAAAGCATGCAGAATCGACTCAGAATAGGAAAAGGAGACGTTTAGGTCAATTTTATGCATTCTGGCGTTCGTAGATACAAGAAAACTGTTAAAATTCTTCAGAAACGTCACTTTTGAAGTGTTTTCTTGTACTTTTAAGCCAATCAGATACCCTACGGGCTCGGAAAGTGCAACGAAACCATCAAATTTTAGCTAGAAACTGTATTTTTGTCGATTTTTATTGAATTTGAACTATATTTCAAGGTTTTTTGATGGTTCTGAGCCACCAAACACACTTAAAGCATGCAGAATCGACTCAGAATAGGAAAAGGAGACGTTTAGGTCAATTTTATGCATTCTGGCGTTCGTAGATACAAGAAAACTGTTAAAATTCTTCAGAAACGTCACTTTTGAAGTGTTTTCTTGTACTTTTAAGCCAATCAGATACCCTACGGGCTCGGAAAGTGCAACGAAACCATCAAATTTTAGCTAGAAACTGTATTTTTGTCGATTTTTATTGAATTTGAACTATATTTCAACGTTTTTTGATGGTTCTGAGCCACCAAACACACTTAAAGCATGCAGAATCGACTCAGAATAGGAAAAGGAGACGTTTAGGTCAATTTTATGCATTCTGGCGTTCGTAGATACAAGAAAACTGTTAAAATTCTTCAGAAACGTCACTTTTGAAGTGTTTTCTTGTACTTTTAAGCCAATCAGATATCCTACGGGCTCGGAAAGTGCAACGAAACCATCAAATTTTAGCTAGAAACTGTATTTTTGTCGATTTTTATTGAATTTGAACTATATTTCAACGTTTTTTGATGGTTCTGAGCCACCAAACACACTTAAAGCATGCAGAATCGACTCAGAATAGGAAAAGGAGACGTTTAGGTCAATTTTATGCATTCTGGCGTTCGTAGATACAAGAAAACTGTTAAAATTCTACAGAAACGTCACTTTTGAAGTGTTTTCTTGTACTTTTAAGCCAATCAGATACCCTACGGGCTCGGAAAGTGCAACGAAACCATCAAATTTTAGCTAGAAACTGTATTTTTGTCGATTTTTATTGAATTTGAACTATATTTCAACGTTTTTTGATGGTTCTGAGCCACCAAACACACTTAAAGCATGCAGAATCGACTCAGAATAGGAAAAGGAGACGTTTAGGTCAATTTTATGCATTCTGGCGTTCGTAGATACAAGAAAACTGTTAAAATTCTTCAGAAACGTCACTTTTGAAGTGTTTTCTTGTACTTTTAAGCCAATCAGATACCCAACGGGCTCGGAAAGTGCAACGAAACCATCAAATTTTAGCTAGAAACTGTATTTTTGTCGATTTTTATTGAATTTGAACTATATTTCAACGTTTTTTGATGGTTCTGAGCCACCAAACACACTTAAAGCATGCAGAATCGACTCAGAATAGGAAAAGGAGACGTTTAGGTCAATTTTATGCATTCTGGCGTTCGTAGATACAAGAAAACTGTTAAAATTCTTCAGAAACGTCACTTTTGAAGTGTTTTCTTGTACTTTTAAGCCAATCAGATACCCTACGGGCTCGGAAAGTGCAACGAAACCATCAAATTTTAGCTAGAAACTGTATTTTTGTCGATTTTTATTGAATTTGAACTATATTTCAACGTTTTTTGATGGTTCTGAGCCACCAAACACACTTAAA
Source organism: Zophobas morio (assembly GCF_036711695.1). Classification (NCBI taxonomy): domain Eukaryota; kingdom Metazoa; phylum Arthropoda; class Insecta; order Coleoptera; family Tenebrionidae; genus Zophobas; species Zophobas morio. The sequence goes on along the minus strand of NW_026973263.1, from coordinate 15,696 downwards.
GCATGCAGAATCGACTCAGAATAGGAAAAGGAGACGTTTAGTTCAATTTTAAGCATTCTGGCGTTCGTAGATACAAGAAAACTGTTAAAATTCTTTAGAAACGTCACTTTTGAAGTGTTTTCTTGTACTTTTAAGCCAATCAGATACCCTACGGGCTCGGAAAGTGCAACGAAACCATCAAATTTTAGCTAGAAACTGTATTTTTGTCGATTTTTATTGAATTTGAACTATATTTCAACGTTTTTTGATGGTTCTGAGCCACCAAACACACTTAAAGCATGCAGAATCGACTCAGAATAGGAAAAGGAGACGTTTAGGTCAATTTTATGCATTCTGGCGATCGTAGATACAAGAAAACTGTTAAAATTCTTCAGAAACGTCACTTTTGAAGTGTTTTCTTGTACTTTTAAGCCAATCAGATACCCTACGGGCTCGGAAAGTGCAACGAAACCATCAAATTTTAGCTAGAAACTGTATTTTTGTCGATTTTTATTGAATTTGAACTATATTTCAACGTTTTTTGATGGTTCTGAGCCACCAAACACACTTAAAGCATGCAGAATCGACTCAGAATAGGAAAAGGAGACGTTTAGGTCAATTTTATGCATTCTGGCGTTCGTAGATACAAGAAAACTGTTAAAATTCTTCAGAAACGTCACTTTTGAAGTGTTTTCTTGTACTTTTAAGCCAATCAGATACCCAACGGGCTCGGAAAGTGCAACGAAACCATCAAATTTTAGCTAGAAACTGTATTTTTGTCGATTTTTATTGAATTTGAACTATATTTCAACGTTTTTTGATGGTTCTGAGCCACCAAACACACTTAAAGCATGCAGAATCGACTCAGAATAGGAAAAGGAGACGTTTAGGTCAATTTTATGCATTCTGGCGTTCGTAGATACAAGAAAACTGTTAAAATTCTTCAGAAACGTCACTTTTGAAGTGTTTTCTTGTACTTTTAAGCCAATCAGATACCCTACGGGCTCGGAAAGTGCAACGAAACCATCAAATTTTAGCTAGAAACTGTATTTTTGTCGATTTTTATTGAATTTGAACTATATTTCAACGTTTTTTGATGGTTCTGAGCCACCAAACACACTTAAAGCATGCAGAATCGACTCAGAATAGGAAAAGGAGACGTTTAGGTCAATTTTATGCATTCTGGCGTTCGTAGATACAAGAAAACTGTTAAAATTCTTCAGAAACGTCACTTTTGAAGTGTTTTCTTGTACTTTTAAGCCAATCAGATACCCTACGGGCTCGGAAAGTGCAACGAAACCATCAAATTTTAGCTAGAAACTGTATTTTTGTCGATTTTTATTGAATTTGAACTATATTTCAACGTTTTTTGATGGTTCTGAGCCACCAAACACACTTAAAGCATGCAGAATCGACTCAGAATAGGAAAAGGAGACGTTTAGGTCAATTTTATGCATTCTGGCGTTCGTAGATACAAGAAAACTGTTAAACTTCTTCAGAAACGTCACTTTTGAAGTGTTTTCTTGTACTTTTAAGCCAATCAGATACCCTACGGGCTCGGAAAGTGCAACGAAACCATCAAATTTTAGCTAGAAACTGTATTTTTGTCGATTTTTATTGAATTTGAACTATATTTCAACGTTTTTTGATGGTTCTGAGCCACCAAACACACTTAAAGCATGCAGAATCGACTCAGAATAGGAAAAGGAGACGTTTAGGTCAATTTTATGCATTCTGGCGTTCGTAGATACAAGAAAACTGTTAAAATTCTTCAGAAACGTCACTTTTGAAGTGTTTTCTTGTACTTTTAAGCCAATCAGATACCCTACGGGCTCGGAAAGTGCAACGAAACCATCAAATTTTAGCTAGAAACTGTATTTTTGTCGATTTTTATTGAATTTGAACTATATTTCAACGTTTTTTGATGGTTCTGAGCCACCAAACACACTTAAAGCATGCAGAATCGACTCAGAATAGGAAAAGGAGACGTTTAGGTCAATTTTATGCATTGTGGCGTTCGTAGATACAAGAAAACTGTTAAAATTCTTCAGAAACGTCACTTTTGAAGTGTTTTCTTGTACTTTTAAGCCAATCAGATACCCTACGGGCTCGGAAAGTGCAACGAAACCATCAAATTTTAGCTAGAAACTGTATTTTTGTCGATTTTTATTGAATTTGAACTATATTTCAACGTTTTTTGATGGTTCTGAGCCACCAAACACACTTAAAGCATGCAGAATCGACTCAGAATAGGAAAAGGAGACGTTTAGGTCAATTTTATGCATTCTGGCGTTCGTAGATACAAGAAAACTGTTAAAATTCTTCAGAAACGTCACTTTTGAAGTGTTTTCTTGTACTTTTAAGCCAATCAGATACCCTACGGGCTCGGAAAGTGCAACGAAACCATCAAATTTTAGCTAGAAACTGTATTTTTGTCGATTTTTATTGAATTTGAACTATATTTCAACGTTTTTTGATGGTTCTGAGCCACCAAACACACTTAAAGCATGCAGAATCGACTCAGAATAGGAAAAGGAGACGTTTAGGTCAATTTTATGCATTCTGGCGTTCGTAGATACAAGAAAACTGTTAAAATTCTTCAGAAACGTCACTTTTGAAGTGTTTTCTTGTACTTTTAAGCCAATCAGATACCCTACGGGCTCGGAAAGTGCAACGAAACCATCAAATTTTAGCTAGAAACTGTATTTTTGTCGATTTTTATTGAATTTGAACTATATTTCAACGTTTTTTGATGGTTCTGAGCCACCAAACACACTTAAAGCATGCAGAATCGACTCAGAATAGGAAACGGAGACGTTTAGGTCAATTTTATGCATTCTGGCGTTCGTAGATACAAGAAAACTGTTAAAATTCTTCAGAAACGTCACCTTTGAAGTGTTTTCTTGTACTTTTAAGCCAATCAGATACCCTACGGGCTCGGAAAGTGCAACGAAACCATCAAATTTTAGCTAGAAACTGTATTTTTGTCGATTTTTATTGAATTTGAACTATATTTCAACGTTTTTTGATGGTTCTGAGCCACCAAACACACTTAAAGCATGCAGAATCGACTCAGAATAGGAAAAGGAGACGTTTAGGTCAATTTTATGCATTCTGGCGTTCGTAGATACAAGAAAACTGTTAAAATTCTTCAGAAACGTCACTTTTGAAGTGTTTTCTTGTACTTTTAAGCCAATCAGATACCCTACGGGCTCGGAAAGTGCAACGAAACCATCAAATTTTAGCTAGAAACTGTATTTTTGTCGATTTTTATTGAATTTGAACTATATTTCAACGTTTTTTGATGGTTCTGAGCCACCAAACACACTTAAAGCATGCAGAATCGACTCAGAATAGGAAAAGGAGACGTTTAGGTCAATTTTATGCATTCTGGCGTTCGTAGATACAAGAAAACTGTTAAAATTCTTCAGAAACGTCACTTTTGAAGTGTTTTCTTGTACTTTTAAGCCAATCAGATACCCTACGGGCTCGGAAAGTGCAACGAAACCATCAAATTTTAGCTAGAAACTGTATTTTTGTCGATTTTTATTGAATTTGAACTATATTTCAACGTTTTTTGATGGTTCTGAGCCACCAAACACACTTAAAGCATGCAGAATCGACTCAGAATAGGAAAAGGAGACGTTTAGGTCAATTTTATGCATTCTGGCGTTCGTAGATACAAGAAAACTGTTAAAATTCTTCAGAAACGTCACTTTTGAAGTGTTTTCTTGTACTTTTAAGCCAATCAGATACCCTACGGGCTCGGAAAGTGCAACGAAACCATCAAATTTTAGCTAGAAACTGTATTTTTGTCGATTTTTATTGAATTTGAACTATATTTCAATGTTTTTTGATGGTTCTGAGCCACCAAACACACTTAAAGCATGCAGAATCGACTCAGAATAGGAAAAGGAGACGTTTAGGTCAATTTTATGCATTCTGGCGTTCGTAGATACAAGAAAACTGTTAAAATTCTTCAGAAACGTCACTTTTGAAATGTTTTCTTGTACTTTTAAGCCAATCAGATACCCAACGGGCTCGGAAAGTGCAACGAAACCATCAAATTTTAGCTAGAAACTGTATTTTTGTCGATTTTTATTGAATTTGAACTATATTTCAACGTTTTTTGAAGGTTCTGAGCCACCAAACACAAATTAAAGCATGCAGAATCGACTCAGAATAGGAAAAGGAGACGTTTAGGTCAATTTTATGCATTCTGGCGTTCGTAGATACAAGAAAACTGTTAAAATTCTTCAGAAACGTCACTTTTGAAGTGTGTTCTTGTACTTTTAAGCCAATCAGATATCCTACGGGCTCGGAAAGTGCAACGAAACCATCAAATTTTAGCTAGAAACTGTATTTTTGTCGATTTTTATTGAATTTGAACTATATTTCAACGTTTTTTGATGGTTCTGAGCCACCAAACACACTTAAAGCATGCAGAATCGACTCAGAATAGGAAAAGGAGACGTTTAGGTCAATTTTATGCATTCTGGCGTTCGTAGATACAAGAAAACTGTTAAAATTCTTCAGAAACGTCACTTTTGAAGTGTGTTCTTGTACTTTTAAGCCAATCAGATATCCTACGGGCTCGGAAAGTGCAACGAAACCATCAAATTTTAGCTAGAAACTGTATTTTTGTCGATTTTTATTGAATTTGAACTATATTTCAACGTTTTTTGATGGTTCTGAGCCACCAAACACACATAAAGCATGCAGAATCGACTCAGAATAGGAAAAGGAGACGTTTAGGTCAATTTTATGCATTCTGGCGTTCGTAGATACAAGAAAACTGTTAAAATTCTACAGAAACGTCACTTTTGAAGTGTTTTCTTGTACTTTTAAGCCAATCAGATACCCTACGGGCTCGGAAAGTGCAACGAAACCATCAAATTTTAGCTAGAAACTGTATTTTTGTCGATTTTTATTGAATTTGAACTATATTTCAACGTTTTTTGATGGTTCTGAGCCACCAAACACACTTAAAGCATGCAGAATCGACTCAGAATAGGAAAAGGAGACGTTTAGGTCAATTTTATGCATTCTGGCGTTCGTAGATACAAGAAAACTGTTAAAATTCTTCAGAAACGTCACTTTTGAAGTGTTTTCTTGTACTTTTAAGCCAATCAGATACCCTACGGGCTCGGAAAGTGCAACGAAACCATCAAATTTTAGCTAGAAACTGTATTTTTGTCGATTTTTATTGAATTTGAACTATATTTCAACGTTTTTTGATGGTTCTGAGCCACCAAACACACTTAAAGCATGCAGAATCGACTCAGAATAGGAAAAGGAGACGTTTAGGTCAATTTTATGCATTCTGGCGTTCGTAGATACAAGAAAACTGTTAAAATTCTTCAGAAACATCACTTTTGAAGTGTTTTCTTGTACTTTTAAGCCAATCAGATACCCTACGGGCTCGGAAAGTGCAACGAAACCATCAAATTTTAGCTAGAAACTGTATTTTTGTCGATTTTTATTGAATTTGAACTATATTTCAACGTTTTTTGATGGTTCTGAGCCACCAAACACACTTAAAGCATGCAGAATCGACTCAGAATAGGAAAAGGAGACGTTTAGTTCAATTTTAAGCATTCTGGCGTTCGTAGATACAAGAAAACTGTTAAAATTCTTTAGAAACGTCACTTTTGAAGTGTTTTCTTGTACTTTTAAGCTAATCAGATACCCTACGGGCTCGGAAAGTGCAACGAAACCATCAAATTTTAGCTAGAAACTGTATTTTTGTCGATTTTTATTGAATTTGAACTATATTTCAACGTTTTTTGATGGTTCTGAGCCACCAAACACACTTAAAGCATGCAGAATCGACTCAGAATAGGAAAAGGAGACGTTTAGGTCAATTTTATGCATTCTGGCGTTCGTAGATACAAGAAAACTGTTAAAATTCTTCAGAAACGTCACTTTTGAAGTGTTTTCTTGTACTTTTAAGCCAATCAGATACCCTACGGGCTCGGAAAGTGCAACGAAACCATCAAATTTTAGCTAGAAACTGTATTTTTGTCGATTTTTATTGAATTTGAACTATATTTCAACGTTTTTTGATGGTTCTGAGCCACCAAACACACTTAAAGCATGCAGAATCGACTCAGAATAGGAAAAGGAGACGTTTAGGTCAATTTTATGCATTCTGGCGTTCGTAGATACAAGAAAACTGTTAAAATTCTTCAGAAACGTCACTTTTGAAGTGTTTTCTTGTACTTTTAAGCCAATCAGATACCCTACGGGCTTGGAAAGTGCAACGAAACCATCAAATTTTAGCTAGAAACTGTATTTTTGTCGATTTTTATTGAATTTGAACTATATTTCAACGTTTTTTGATGGTTCTGAGCCACCAAACACACTTAAAGCATGCAGAATCGACTCAGAATAGGAAAAGGAGACGTTTAGGTCAATTTTATGCATTCTGGCGTTCGTAGATACAAGAAAACTGTTAAAATTCTTCAGAAACGTTACTTTTGAAGTGTTTTCTTGTACTTTTAAGCCAATCAGATACCCTACGGGCTCGGAAAGTGCAACGAAACCATCAAATTTTAGCTAGAAACTGTATTTTTGTCGATTTTTATTGAATTTGAACTATATTTCAACGTTTTTTGATGGTTCTGAGCCACCAAACACACTTAAAGCATGCAGAATCGACTCAGAATAGGAAAAGGAGACGTTTAGGTCAATTTTATGCATTCTGGCGTTCGTAGATACAAGAAAACTGTTAAAATTCTTCAGAAACGTCACTTTTGAAGTGTTTTCTTGTACTTTTAAGCCAATCAGATACCCTACGGGCTCGGAAAGTGCAACGAAACCATCAAATTTTAGCTAGAAACTGTATTTTTGTCGATTTTTATTGAATTTGAACTATATTTCAACGTTTTTTGATGGTTCTGAGCCACCAAACACACTTAAAGCATGCAGAATCGACTCAGAATAGGAAAAGGAGACGTTTAGGTCAATTTTATGCATTCTGGCGTTCGTAGATACAAGAAAACTGTTAAAATTCTTCAGAAACGTCACTTTTGAAGTGTTTTCTTGTACTTTTAAGCCAATCAGATACCCTACGGGCTCGGAAAGTGCAACGAAACCATCAAATTTTAGCTAGAAACTGTATTTTTGTCGATTTTTATTGAATTTGAACTATATTTCAACGTTTTTTGATGGTTCTGAGCCACCAAACACACTTAAAGCATGCAGAATCGACTCAGAATAGGAAAAGGAGACGTTTAGGTCAATTTTATGCATTCTGGCGTTCGTAGATACAAGAAAACTGTTAAAATTCTTCAGAAACGTCACTTTTGAAGTGTTTTCTTGTACTTTTAAGCCAATCAGATACCCTACGGGCTCGGAAAGTGCAACGAAACCATCAAATTTTAGCTAGAAACTGTATTTTTGTCGATTTTTATTGAATTTGAACTATATTTCAACGTTTTTTGATGGTTCTGAGCCACCAAACACACTTAAAGCATGCAGAATCGACTCAGAATAGGAAAAGGAGACGTTTAGGTCAATTTTATGCATTCTGGCGTTCGTAGATACAAGAAAACTGTTAAAATTCTTCAGAAACGTCACTTTTGAAGTGTTTTCTTGTACTTTTAAGCCAATCAGATACCCTACGGGCTCGGAAAGTGCAACGAAACCATCAAATTTTAGCTAGAAACTGTATTTTTGTCGATTTTTATTGAATTTGAACTATATTTCAACGTTTTTTGATGGTTCTGAGCCACCAAACACACTTAAAGCATGCAGAATCGACTCAGAATAGGAAAAGGAGACGTTTAGGTCAATTTTATGCATTGTGGCGTTCGTAGATACAAGAAAACTGTTAAAATTCTTCAGAAACGTCACTTTTGAAGTGTTTTCTTGTACTTTTAAGCCAATCAGATACCCTACGGGCTCGGAAAGTGCAACGAAACCATCAAATTTTAGCTAGAAACTGTATTTTTGTCGATTTTTATTGAATTTGAACTATATTTCAACGTTTTTTGATGGTTCTGAGCCACCAAACACACTTAAAGCATGCAGAATCGACTCAGAATAGGAAAAGGAGACGTTTAGGTCAATTTTATGCATTCTGGCGTTCGTAGATACAAGAAAACTGTTAAAATTCTTCAGAAACGTCACTTTTGAAGTGTTTTCTTGTACTTTTAAGCCAATCAGATACCCTACGGGCTCGGAAAGTGCAACGAAACCATCAAATTTTAGCTAGAAACTGTATTTTTGTCGATTTTTATTGAATTTGAACTATATTTCAACGTTTTTTGATGGTTCTGAGCCACCAAACACACTTAAAGCATGCAGAATCGACTCAGAATAGGAAAAGGAGACGTTTAGGTCAATTTTATGCATTCTGGCGTTCGTAGATACAAGAAAACTGTTAAAATTCTTCAGAAACGTCACTTTTGAAGTGTTTTCTTGTACTTTTAAGCCAATCAGATACCCTACGGGCTCGGAAAGTGCAACGAAACCATCAAATTTTAGCTAGAAACTGTATTTTTGTCGATTTTTATTGAATTTGAACTATATTTCAACGTTTTTTGATGGTTCTGAGCCACCAAACACACTTAAAGCATGCAGAATCGACTCAGAATAGGAAACGGAGACGTTTAGGTCAATTTTATGCATTCTGGCGTTCGTAGATACAAGAAAACTGTTAAAATTCTTCAGAAACGTCACTTTTGAAGTGTTTTCTTGTACTTTTAAGCCAATCAGATACCCTACGGGCTCGGAAAGTGCAACGAAACCATCAAATTTTAGCTAGAAACTGTATTTTTGTCGATTTTTATTGAATTTGAACTATATTTCAACGTTTTTTGATGGTTCTGAGCCACCAAACACACTTAAAGCATGCAGAATCGACTCAGAATAGGAAAAGGAGACGTTTAGGTCAATTTTATGCATTCTGGCGTTCGTAGATACAAGAAAACTGTTAAAATTCTTCAGAAACGTCACTTTTGAAGTGTTTTCTTGTACTTTTAAGCCAATCAGATACCCTACGGGCTCGGAAAGTGCAACGAAACCATCAAATTTTAGCTAGAAACTGTATTTTTGTCGATTTTTATTGAATTTGAACTATATTTCAACGTTTTTTGATGGTTCTGAGCCACCAAACACACTTAAAGCATGCAGAATCGACTCAGAATAGGAAAAGGAGACGTTTAGGTCAATTTTATGCATTCTGGCGTTCGTAGATACAAGAAAACTGTTAAAATTCTTCAGAAACGTCACTTTTGAAGTGTTTTCTTGTACTTTTAAGCCAATCAGATACCCTACGGGCTCGGAAAGTGCAACGAAACCATCAAATTTTAGCTAGAAACTGTATTTTTGTCGATTTTTATTGAATTTGAACTATATTTCAACGTTTTTTGATGGTTCTGAGCCACCAAACACACTTAAAGCATGCAGAATCGACTCAGAATAGGAAAAGGAGACGTTTAGGTCAATTTTATGCATTCTGGCGTTCGTAGATACAAGAAAACTGTTAAAATTCTTCAGAAACGTCACTTTTGAAGTGTTTTCTTGTACTTTTAAGCCAATCAGATACCCTACGGGCTCGGAAAGTGCAACGAAACCATCAAATTTTAGCTAGAAACTGTATTTTTGTCGATTTTTATTGAATTTGAACTATATTTCAATGTTTTTTGATGGTTCTGAGCCACCAAACACACTTAAAGCATGCAGAATCGACTCAGAATAGGAAAAGGAGACGTTTAGGTCAATTTTATGCATTCTGGCGTTCGTAGATACAAGAAAACTGTTAAAATTCTTCAGAAACGTCACTTTTGAAATGTTTTCTTGTACTTTTAAGCCAATCAGATACCCAACGGGCTCGGAAAGTGCAACGAAACCATCAAATTTTAGCTAGAAACTGTATTTTTGTCGATTTTTATTGAATTTGAACTATATTTCAACGTTTTTTGAAGGTTCTGAGCCACCAAACACAAATTAAAGCATGCAGAATCGACTCAGAATAGGAAAAGGAGACGTTTAGGTCAATTTTATGCATTCTGGCGTTCGTAGATACAAGAAAACTGTTAAAATTCTTCAGAAACGTCACTTTTGAAGTGTGTTCTTGTACTTTTAAGCCAATCAGATACCCTACGGGCTCGGAAAGTGCAACGAAACCATCAAATTTTAGCTAGAAACTGTATTTTGTCGATTTTTATTGAATTTGAACTATATTTCAACGTTTTTTGATGGTTCTGAGCCACCAAACACACTTAAAGCATGCAGAATCGACTCAGAATAGGAAAAGGAGACGTTTAGGTCAATTTTATGCATTCTGGCGTTCGTAGATACAAGAAAACTGTTAAAATTCTTCAGAAACGTCACTTTTGAAGTGTTTTCTTGTACTTTTAAGCCAATCAGATACCCTACGGGCTCGGAAAGTGCAACGAAACCATCAAATTTTAGCTAGAAACTGTATTTTTGTCGATTTTTATTGAATTTGAACTATATTTCAACGTTTTTTGATGGTTCTGAGCCACCCCAAACACACTTAAAGCATGCAGAATCGACTCAGAATAGGAAAAGGAGACGTTTAGGTCAATTTTATGCATTCTGGCGTTCGTAGATACAAGAAAACTGTTAAAATTCTTCAGAAACGTCACTTTTGAAGTGTTTTCTTGTACTTTTAAGCCAATCAGATACCCTACGGCCTCGGAAAGTGCAACGAAACCATCAAATTTTAGCTAGAAACTGTATTTTTGTCGATTTTTATTGAATTTGAACTATATTTCAACGTTTTTTGATGGTTCTGAGCCACCAAACACACTTAAAGCATGCAGAATCGACTCAGAATAGGAAAAGGAGACGTTTAGGTCAATTTTATGCATTCTGGCGTTCGTAGATACAAGAAAACTGTTAAAATTCTTCAGAAACGTCACTTTTGAAGTGTTTTCTTGTACTTTTAAGCCAATCAGATACCCTACGGGCTCGGAAAGTGCAACGAAACCATCAAATTTTAGCTAGAAACTGTATTTTTGTCGATTTTTATTGAATTTGAACTATATTTCAATGTTTTTTGATGGTTCTGAGCCACCAAACACACTTAAAGCATGCAGAATCGACTCAGAATAGGAAAAGGAGACGTTTAGGTCAATTTTATGCATTCTGGCGTTCGTAGATACAAGAAAACTGTTAAAATTCTTCAGAAACGTCACTTTTGAAATGTTTTCTTGTACTTTTAAGCCAATCAGATACCCAACGGGCTCGGAAAGTGCAACGAAACCATCAAATTTTAGCTAGAAACTGTATTTTTGTCGATTTTTATTGAATTTGAACTATATTTCAACGTTTTTTGATGGTTCTGAGCCACCAAACACACTTAAAGCATGCAGAATCGACTCAGAATAGGAAAAGGAGACGTTTAGGTCAATTTTATGCATTCTGGCGTTCGTAGATACAAGAAAACTGTTAAAATTCTTCAGAAACGTCACTTTTGAAGTGTGTTCTTGTACTTTTAAGCCAATCAGATACCCTACGGGCTCGGAAAGTGCAACGAAACCATCAAATTTTAGCTAGAAACTGTATTTTTGTCGATTTTTATTGAATTTGAACTATATTTCAACGTTTTTTGATGGTTCTGAGCCACCAAACACACTTAAAGCATGCAGAATCGACTCAGAATAGGAAAAGGAGACGTTTAGGTCAATTTTATGCATTCTGGCGTTCGTAGATACAAGAAAACTGTTAAAATTCTTCAGAAACGTCACTTTTGAAGTGTTTTCTTGTACTTTTAAGCCAATCAGATACCCTACGGGCTCGGAAAGTGCAACGAAACCATCAAATTTTAGCTAGAAACTGTATTTTTGTCGATTTTTATTGAATTTGAACTATATTTCAACGTTTTTTGATGGTTCTGAGCCACCAAACACACTTAAAGCATGCAGAATCGACACAGAATAGGAAAAGGAGACGTTTAGGTCAATTTTATGCATTCTGGCGTTCGTAGATACAAGAAAACTGTTAAAATTCTTCAGAAACGTCACTTTTGAAGTGTTTTCTTGTACTTTTAAGCCAATCAGATACCCTACGGGGTCGGAAAGTGCAACGAAACCATCAAATTTTAGCTAGAAACTGTATTTTTGTCGATTTTTATTGAATTTGAACTATATTTCAACGTTTTTTTGATGGTTCTGAGCCACCAAACACACTTAAAGCATGCAGAATCGACTCAGAATAGGAAAAGGAGACGTTTAGGTCAATTTTATGCATTCTGGCGTTCGTAGATACAAGAAAACTGTTAAAATTCTTCAGAAACGTCACTTTTGAAGTGTTTTCTTGTACTTTTAAGCCAATCAGATACCCTACGGGCTCGGAAAGTGCAACGAAACCATCAAATTTTAGCTAGAAACTGTATTTTTGTCGATTTTTATTGAATTTGAACTATATTTCAACGTTTTTTGATGGTTCTGAGCCACCAAACACACTTAAAGCATGCAGAATCGACTCAGAATAGGAAAAGGAGACGTTTAGGTCAATTTTATGCATTCTGGCGTTCGTAGATACAAGAAAACTGTTAAAATTCTTCAGAAACGTCACTTTTGAAGTGTTTTCTTGTACTTTTAAGCCAATCAGATACCCTACGGGCTCGGAAAGTGCAACGAAACCATCAAATTTTAGCTAGAAACTGTATTTTTGTCGATTTTTATTGAATTTGAACTATATTTCAACGTTTTTTGATGGTTCTGAGCCACCAAACACACTTAAAGCATGCAGAATCGACTCAGAATAGGAAAAGGAGACGTTTAGGTCAATTTTATGCATTCTGGCGTTCGTAGATTCAAGAAAACTGTTAAAATTCTTCAGAAACGTCACTTTTGAAGTGTTTTCTTGTACTTTTAAGCCAATCAGATACCCTACGGGCTCGGAAAGTGCAACGAAACCATCAAATTTTAGCTAGAAACTGTATTTTTGTCGATTTTTATTGAATTTGAACTATATTTCAACGTTTTTTGATGGTTCTGAGCCACCAAACACACTTAAAGCATGCAGAATCGACTCAGAATAGGAAAAGGAGACGTTTAGGTCAATTTTATGCATTCTGGCGTTCGTAGATACAAGAAAACTGTTAAAATTCTTCAGAAACGTCACTTTTGAAGTGTTTTCTTGTACTTTTAAGCCAATCAGATACCCTACGGGCTCGGAAAGTGCAACGAAACCATCAAATTTTAGCTAGAAACTGTATTTTTGTCGATTTTTATTGAATTTGAACTATATTTCAACGTTTTTTGATGGTTCTGAGCCACCAAACACACTTAAAGCATGCAGAATCGACTCAGAATAGGAAAAGGAGACGTTTAGGTCAATTTTATGCATTCTGGCGTTCGTAGATACAAGAAAACTGTTAAAATTCTTCAGAAACGTCACTTTTGAAGTGTTTTCTTGTACTTTTAAGCCAATCAGATACCCTACGGGCTCGGAAAGTGCAACGAAACCATCAAATTTTAGCTAGAAACTGTATTTTTGTCGATTTTTATTGAATTTGAACTATATTTCAACGTTTTTTGATGGTTCTGAGCCACCAAACACACTTAAAGCATGCAGAATCGACTCAGAATAGGAAAAGGAGACGTTTAGGTCAATTTTATGCATTCTGGCGTTCGTAGATACAAGAAAACTGTTAAAATTCTTCAGAAACGTCACTTTTGAAGTGTTTTCTTGTACTTTTAAGCCAATCAGATACCCTACGGGCTCGGAAAGTGCAACGAAACCATCAAATTTTAGCTGGAAACTGTATTTTTGTCGATTTTTATTGAATTTGAACTATATTTCAACGTTTTTTGATGGTTCTGAGCCACCAAACACACTTAAAGCATGCAGAATCGACTCAGAATAGGAAAAGGAGACGTTTAGGTCAATTTTATGCATTCTGGCGTTCGTAGATACAAGAAAACTGTTAAAATTCTTCAGAAACGTCACTTTTGAAGTGTTTTCTTGTACTTTTAAGCCAATCAGATACCCTACGGGCTCGGAAAGTGCAACGAAACCATCAAATTTTAGCTAGAAACTGTATTTTTGTCGATTTTTATTGAATTTGAACTATATTTCAACGTTTTTTGATGGTTCTGAGCCACCAAACACACTTAAAGCATGCAGAATCGACTCAGAATAGGAAAAGGAGACGTTTAGGTCAATTTTATGCATTCTGGCGTTCGTAGATACAAGAAAACTGTTAAAATTCTTCAGAAACGTCACTTTTGAAGTGTTTTCTTGTACTTTTAAGCCAATCAGATACCCTACGGGCTCGGAAAGTGCAACGAAACCATCAAATTTTAGCTAGAAACTGTATTTTTGTCGATTTTTATTGAATTTGAACTATATTTCAACGTTTTTTGATGGTTCTGAGCCACCAAACACACTTAAAGCATGCAGAATCGACTCAGAATAGGAAAAGGAGACGTTTAGGTCAATTTTATGCATTCTGGCGTTCGTAGATACAAGAAAACTGTTAAAATTCTTCAGAAACGTCACTTTTGAAGTGTTTTCTTGTACTTTTAAGCCAATCAGATACCCTACGGGCTCGGAAAGTGCAACGAAACCATCAAATTTTAGCTAGAAACTGTATTTTTGTCGATTTTTATTGAATTTGAACTATATTTCAACGTTTTTTGATGGTTCTGAGCCACCAAACACACTTAAAGCATGCAGAATCGACTCAGAATAGGAAAAGGAGACGTTTAGGTCAATTTTATGCATTCTGGCGTTCGTAGATACAAGAAAACTGTTAAAATTCTTCAGAAACGTCACTTTTGAAGTGTTTTCTTGTACTTTTAAGCCAATCAGATACCCTACGGGCTCGGAAAGTGCAACGAAACCATCAAATTTTAGCTAGAAACTGTATTTTTGTCGATTTTTATTGAATTTGAACTATATTTCAACGTTTTTTGATGGTTCTGAGCCACCAAACACACTTAAAGCATGCAGAATCGACTCAGAATAGGAAAAGGAGACGTTTAGGTCAATTTTATGCATTCTGGCGTTCGTAGATACAAGAAAACTGTTAAAATTCTTCAGAAACGTCACTTTTGAAGTGTTTTCTTGTACTTTTAAGCCAATCAGATACCCTACGGGCTCGGAAAGTGCAACGAAACCATCAAATTTTAGCTAGAAACTGTATTTTTGTCGATTTTTATTGAATTTGAACTATATTTCAACGTTTTTTGATGGTTCTGAGCCACCAAACACACTTAAAGCATGCAGAATCGACTCAGAATAGGAAAAGGAGACGTTTAGGTCAATTTTATGCATTCTGGCGTTCGTAGATACAAGAAAACTGTTAAAATTCTTCAGAAACGTCACTTTTGAAGTGTTTTCTTGTACTTTTAAGCCAATCAGATACCCTACGGGCTCGGAAAGTGCAACGAAACCATCAAATTTTAGCTAGAAACTGTATTTTTGTCGATTTTTATTGAATTTGAACTATATTTCAACGTTTTTTTGATGGTTCTGAGCCACCAAACACACTTAAAGCATGCAGAATCGACTCAGAATAGGAAAAGGAGACGTTTAGGTCAATTTTATGCATTCTGGCGTTCGTAGATACAAGAAAACTGTTAAAATTCTTCAGAAACGTCACTTTTGAAGTGTTTTCTTGTACTTTTAAGCCAATCAGATACCCTACGGGCTCGGAAAGTGCAACGAAACCATCAAATTTTAGCTAGAAACTGTATTTTTGTCGATTTTTATTGAATTTGAACTATATTT